>NC_073397.1:11852080-12152080 GCF_028641065.1 Leucoraja erinaceus | reverse complement strand
GTTGCCCCTGAGGTTCCTCTTAAATTCCTCCCCTCTTATGTCTCTTTTTTTTAGAACCCTCCACCCTGGGAATACGACTACAAGCGCTCACTTTATTCATGCTCCTCATCATTCTTGTGCATCTCAATAAGGTCTCCCTCAGCCTTCTGTGATCCAAGAAAAAGTCCCAGCCTGTCCAAATTTTCCCAATTACACAAGCCCGCTAGTCTCTTGGTCTCCCTGTGGCCTGTTAGACGTGGACTCTGAATAGTATCTGTGCTGTGCCCTACAGAAATACCACTGAGCCCCTTCCCTGATGGCTGTTGAAAAAGGAGGAGGGGCATTATATGACCAAACAGGTTGGACTGATAATATGCAATAGATCGAACCCGGGTCTCCAGCGTTGCAAGCGCTGTAATGCAGCAACTCTACCGCTGCGCCACCATGCCGCACAGATTTAAGTAATGAAGTCTGAAGAAGGGTGCTGATGAACATTGTCTATCCATATCTTCCAGAGATGCTGCATGACCCACTGAGTTACTCCAGCACTTTGTGTTTTGCTCAATATTCCAGTATCTTCAGTTTCTTGCTTCTCTATATTCATGGTCACCGTTACTAATGTTGGTTTTTAATTCATAATTTCTTTAATTTCTTAAATCTGGGCGGCATGGTGGAGCAGCAGTAGATTGCTGTCTTACAGCACTTGCAACGCCAGAGACCTGCATTCGATCCCAACTATGGGTTATGTCTGTACGGTGTTTTTTACGTTCTCCCCGTGACGGTGTGGGTTTTGTCCTTGATCTTCGGTTTCTTCCTACACTCCAAAGACATACAGGTTTGTAGGTTAATTGGCTTGGGTTTGTATACTTGGTATACGTGTAAATTGTCCATAGTGTGTGCAGGATAGCGTTAATGTGCGGGAATTGTTGGTCGGCGCGGACTCGGTAGGCCGGAGGGCCTGCTTCTGGCAGCATCTCTGTAGAAAGTGGATTGGTGACGCCATGGATCAGGACACTTTATCAAACGGTTGCAACTAACTTTGCACTATTACAGTTTATCTGAGGAACTCGTTAAAAATAAATAATGCTGCTGGATGAAAATGTGGTTTCCACTGTAGTATTCCGGCACCAGCATCAAAAACTGATGAATAATCAAGCTATCTTCTCTGTCCTAAAAACTTATCTTTGACTCATTCCTTACAACAGCAACCTTCCCTCCCACTCCCTCTCCCCTCCCCCTCCCCCACCCCTCCCCCTCCCCCTCCCCCCTCCCCCTCCCCCTCCCCCTCCCCCTCCCCCTCCCCCTCCCCCTCCCCTCCCCCCCTCCCCCTCCCCATCCCCCTCTTCATCCCCATCCCCATTGTAACAGAAGAACATGTTATTATTTTATTTCACTTGTCCAAGCCCTCTCTAACTGAACCTGCCAATTTAATGCCAAATTAGAAGCAGTTTTGGGTAACAGAATAAATTTATAGAGATGGACAGTCACCATCTGTGAGGCACAAGTGAGGACCCGCTATTCCCTAAAAGCTGCTCAACCAGGTTGATCCCTCTCTCACACACACTACACCTATTGTTCCACCTGATTTCTGATCATTCTCTACGCAGCTGCTCAGAGACCCTCCTCTTTTGGAAGAGCTGAGCCAATACCTACAATACAATACAATACAGACCAGCTGTTTAATAAATGACCTACCTACCATCAGCCGGGTGCAGTTGTGACTCCGCTGGGTAACATTGATCCAATCTGCCTGCTCTGGTCAGGAATTTAAAGAAAGAGGAATGATTACCAATGACTGCAAAATAAAGGCATCATTTTTGGGGAACCCATTAGAGCTCGTAAGACTACATGTGAATTATCCGCTCCAGCTACCAGTATCTGTAAACCATTCATCTCTTGGTGTTTAATGGATTTGTTTCAATTTAAATCAGGGCTTTACTACTTTTAGACAGAGCTTGTTTTTATTATAACTCTTAAATATGTTGCAACACATTGTTAATTAAATGGCAGTGCATAACTGCATGCATTTGCTATTTTTGTCAGAAGTGTAAACATAGAGAACATAGACCAGTGCTGCTCAGGTTCAGGCCCTTCGGCCCACAATGTCTGTGCTACACATGATGCCAAATTGAACGTATCCCTTCTGCCTGCACATGATCCATATACCTGTTCCCTGCATATTTATGTGCCTTTCGAGAAGTATCTAAAATGCCATTATCATACCTGTTTACATAATCACCCTTGCCGACACATTCTAGGTGTAAGGATCTTGCCCTGCACATCTCCTTTAAACTACCCCCCTCGTGCTTTGAAGCTATACTCTCTAGTGTTTGACATTCTAATCTAGGAAGGTTCCAACTGTCTGCTATATCTAAACTTTGATTAGACGTTTATGAACTTTCATTAGATTTCTCCTCAGCTTCTGATGGTCCAGAGTTTATGCAAATGTTCTTAAAAAAGAACAAGTCACGTTAAACACAAATGCAACTATTGTCCACTTTGAATTTCAGAGTTTATAACCATGTGCTGTCTCTCATGCCTGATGTACAACCCTAAGCAAGAACTGGGTTATCAGTCCATACAGAAATTTTGTTATTTGGCAGATACAATGTGGAAGAGACAAATTCAGGATAGTAACGAACATCCCAACTATATTTTCTATCTTTATTTATTTCTCATGTGCTCTGGATATGAACTGAAACAATAACATTCCTACTTGCTATAAGTTTACAGGCACATTAGACACTACAATAATAATAACTGCAATAAATGATCAGTTATTCTAAGTAAAACCAGATGATGAAAGTACAAAACCCAAGGAACAGACAAACTATGGTAGAACAAAGTCTGTATTGGTTTGATGCTGGTAGGATTTTGTTTAAGGTTGTGCAGGATGGTTTAAGGGTCATATGATTGATGGGAAGAAGCTGCTCTACAACCTGAGTGTTTCTCAGGCTTCTGTACCTTCCTCCCAGTGGTAGCAGATAGACGAGAATGTGGCCAGAGTGCAGTGAGTCTATGATGATAACAGCTGCCTTCTTGAGAACATTGAGTTTGTGGGTCGACAGGTCCAGAACGAGGCGTCAGTGGAGTGGGCTGCTGGAGGCCCTGCTGCAGCCTGAGGCTCGAGTGAATCAGATGCCGCTCCAAGAGGCCAAGCACATGGGGTGGACGTGGCTTGCAGCAGCTCAGAGTGGCGGAGCAGTGGTGGAGGACATCAACAACACTCCTGGGCAGATCAATCCTCTAACTCTTGCCCAGTGTACCCACCAGGACAATGGGCCCTCATGGCCAAGTTAAGACTCCACATTTAAGACTCTACAACAAAATGGTGCTGGCCATGCAATATGGCAAATCTTGTGCACTGTCTCAGCATAATCTACGATTCCTACACTCTTGTACTTAAGTATGACTGTGCCTATGTATAACAAGATTTTTACTGAACTCTATGCAAAAAATATTTTTCACTGGACCGAGAGCACTTCCTGTAGATCACTGATGATGGTGAGATCAGTCCTCGTGATGGATCAACTGGAAGGCAACCTCATCTGCATTACACAGCTACATCTCTTCACCAGATAAAAACTGTCCAGGGTCTGACCTCCCCAGAGGAGCATGGGTGAAGCTCAACAGACTTTGTACTGGAGTTGGGCGTTTCAATGCCAGCATGTGGAGATGGGGGCTCCACCAGAGCCCAGCCTGTGAATGCGGAGCAGAACAACAGACAGCCAACCATGTCATCTCTGGGTGCCCGCTCTACCACCCACCAAATGGAGCTCAGGGCCTGGCAGACATTGACGCAGAGACAACAACCTGGCTGCTCAACACCCGGCTTGAGATCTAACTTTGGTTTATGCTTCAGTTGCAAGAAGAAGAAGATGGATCAACCAATGTCCAGCACTTTCTACAGTCTAGCGTCTTAAATACCGAACCAGGCCGTGATTCAACCAATCACCATGCCCTCCTCTGTTCACCTGTAGGTTCAATTTTAACATTATACATTTTTTAAATTCCTTATAGATATATATTTCATGCTTAAAATCGTAATGGTATGAATTCCCTGTCAGGGGCCAGCTTCATTGTCTATGTATATTTTTATTCAAAGTTGCCTTGAGTAGGTGGTGTTCTTCCTAAGCTTCTGGTAAAGATTAGATGCTACTGAGTGGCTTGCAAAGTCACTCCACATGGATGTCAAGGGTCAGTGGCATGGTGTGAGATTAACATCACAGGCTAGGTATGGACATCAAGTTTCCATTTCTGAAGGACTTGAGTCAATCTGTCAGGCATTCATGACAATGGTTACTTTTTAGTGGTAAAGACTTTTTCAAAAATCCAGTTGTGTTAAAAAATTCATACACCTTATTTGAGAATCGAACTTGCTTTCACTGGACTAATTGACCAGTAACCCAATCACATTGCCAATGTTCCACACATGCACACAAAAATGCACATTTAAATAGAGTTTGGAATGTACATATTAGAGTCATTCAGCACAAAAATATGCCTTTCGGCCCAACTCATCCATGCTGACCATCTAAGCTAGCCCCATTTGCCTGCATTTGACCCATATCCCAGTAAATCTTTCCTATCCACGTACTTGTCCAAGTGTCCTTTAAATGCTGTCACAGTATCTTGCTTAACCACCCCCTCTTTCAGCTCGTCTCATATAACCACTACATCTGAGTGAAAAACCTGCCCCTTAGGTTCATATTAAACCTTGCCCCCCCCCCCCCCCCCCCCCCCCCCCCCCCCCCCGCACCTTAAACATTTGCCCTCTTAGTTTTGATTCCCATACCCTGGGTTGGGGTTTTAGGTTTGGCGGCAAATTTATTGCCATTTTTAAAGCTCATGTTATATTGACTTTTGTATTCGGTGTGGACATTAAACATGAAACAAATGTATTCAAAGTATGATGGTCATTTTATGATGATCATTTTGCACAAAGCTAATGTTGCTTTAATATTGCAGCATCTGCAGATAGTGCATGTCTATCTACCCTTGTGCTGCCTACAAAACAGTGGGTAGTCAAGCTTGGCGAACATAATGAAATACTGCATTAGTATTAAATATTTGTGATCTCTATAACTCTTGGCAGAGCAATACCCTTTGGCCCAATGGTGCTGCCTGAGCTCAAGACCTCTTTCATTATTAGAGAGACGAATGTCAAGGTCACAGTGTCTCTGTTCTAAGAGAAGATTTATCCAGCGGTAGATGCAAACGACAGAATCCATTAAATTGACCTCATCAATTAAAATAAATAAATAGTGGTGGACAGGCAATATATTTTTGATGAAGATGCCTTTTCCCATTTAAAAGCATTTTAGGAAAATAAAATTAGTATATATTTTTGGTTGCAGTCATCAAAGGGGTAATCTTTAGACTTTACTTTAGAGATACAGCGTGGAAACAGGCCCTTCAGCACTACCAAGTCCGCATTGACCAATGGTTGCCCTTTACAAATTAACAAACCAATTAACCTACAACCCTGTAAGTCTTTGGCGTATGGGAGGAAACCTGAGCACCCGGAGAAAACCCATTCGGTTCACAGGGAAAACATACTGTACAAACTCCGTACAGACAACACCCATAGTCTGGATCGAACCTGGGTCTCTGGCGCTGTAAGGCAGCAACTCTACCACTGCGCCACTGTGCCACCCAAATTAATCCTATAATTAAGTGTCCCAGCAAAGATCTGCAGTCAGTGCGATGTGTGGGAGCTGCTTTTCTGGTGTTTTATCTATATCCTAACAACTTCACTCCCATCTGGAAACAGGTGAGTGCAAATTTAAACGTGCTATTTGAGTCTGCTTACTTTGGATTTGGCTGTTGAGAAAACATGTGCAGATTTTCCCTCATGGATCAACTAATTGATGCATATTAACTATATTCCATAAATTAATATTTCTGTTTATCCTATTCAGAGGGTTTATCGGTGAGGCCTCAAATGATTTAGACATGTGGCGAATTTAACCCCACCTAGAATAAATATACTATTCCTCAAATATCACCATTAAATTCAATTCGATGTTAAAATAAAGTTATGTGGATACTTTTACCCTCTGTTTTTCTCTTTTATATCCCTAGTTTTAGTTTCGTTTATTGTCACGTGTACCGAGGTACAGTGAAAAGCTTTTTGGTGTGTGTTATCCAGTCAGCATAAAGACTATCCATGATTATAATCAAACCGTCCGCATTGCACAGATCTGCTGTTGAAGTAATAATTTAAAAGGATGGAGCGTTTGTAATAAATGATTGCAGATCCACTTCTGGGACCAGCATGCATGGAGTCACCTGGCTACGATGCCATCTTGGTTCCGATCTTTTCCCTTTCATAAAGGAATGACATATCTTCTGGATAACAGCTGCCCTGCACTATCTTCCTTATTTGTCCACGCTTCATTTGTATACCCCTTACAAAGGGAGGTAGCAGGCGATTTGATCAGTCTTTGAGAGCGCAGCCAAGCTTGCCCTGCTTGAGGTGATCCTTTCTGCTGTATGCCCATCTTGAAATAGTAAATGTATGCAAACACCAAGAGCATGTCTAAAAGTAAACAGAAACTACACTACAATCCACAGAATTATTTTCATCTCAGGAATAAGAGTCAAGTCAAGAGTCAAGAGAGTTTATTGTCATGTGTCCCAGGTAGGACAATGGAAATTCTTGCTTTGCTTCAGCACAACAGAATATAGTAGGCATGGATACAGAACAGATCAGTGAGTCCATATACCATTATATAAATATATACACACATCAATAAATAGACAGATAACGTGCAAATAAACAGATAATGGTCTATTAATGTTCAGAGATTTCAGTTGAGTTTAATAGCCTGATGGCTGTGGGGAAGTAGCTATTTCTATTAATGATAATTTATGATAATTAATACATTAAGAAAGCCGTGTCCCTATATTTAACTTTTAGAAGTGGAATTATGACCATATCAAAGAGAATTAGACGGTTTGTTGTTGGGTCACACCAAGAACAGTCCTGAGCTCTAAATCAGTTTTAATCAAATAAGCTTTGAATAAGAGTACATTAAAACAGACTTTATCGGACTTCACTGTTGCATCTTTACACTAAATGTTGTACCTTTAGACTCTGGACCTCATAAAACAGGGTGAAAACAGGCCCTTCGGCCCATTGGGTCCATGCTGATCAGCGGTCGCCGTACATTAGACACTAACACTATCTTACACGTTAGGCACAATATAAAATTGTCCCAAAGCCAATTAACATACAAACCTGTACGTCTTTGGGATGTGGGAGGAAATTGGAGCACCTGGGAAAAACTCACATGGTCACGGGGAGAACATGCAAACTCCACACAGACAACACTCGCCGTCGTCAGGATCGAACCCGCATTTCTGGCGCTGCAAGCCAACACCTCCACCACTGCGCCACAGTGCCACACTTTGTATTGTATTCTGGGCATTGAATAGACTTTATCCTTTATCTGTGCACTGCAGACAGTTTGATTGTATTCATGTCTAGTCTATTCTTTGACTGGATGACATGCAAACAAAAGCTTTTCACTATACCTCGATACACGTGGTAAACTTAACTAAACTAAAAGAAGTGAGAAACATTTATGATCTGTGGCCTCTAACATGGCTGCCTCAATTATTGTCAGCTTTTAGTGGAGCAAGGCCAGAGGAGAGAGTGACCTCAGGAGTGCAGAGGGCAAGGGGAATGTTCCACTTCAGGGAAAGAAGTACCTTAGGCAGTAAATCTATGCAACAGTGTCAGGTTTTTAGATACAATAGAGGAGCAAGGGCTCAGCAGAGAACTTAGAACAGAAACAGGATTAGTGAACCTTTCGCATTGCACAATGTGCACTAACCCTTACACCGGCAGAACCTTGCAGGCACCCATATGGGTGGGGAACTGACAATGTTGCCATTGACATCACCAGGATGGAGTTATCACCTACATGCAGTTTGACAGTGACCAGCAACACCCCCAGTAACAAAAGTAGATGCATATCAATGCTTGTCTTAAAAAGACAGGCCATTCATGCATCAACCATCAATCCCATAGTCTATTAGACAAAGGTCTATTCAGCTGTCAACATTTAAATATTTATGCATCATTGACAATAAGCACGATGCAATAATGGGTGCTTCCAGGGCAAGGATAGAGAGGGTAGGGATGGCGGAGCGTTGAGCAGAACATTGTGAAGGTTTCCTGAGGTGGCACAGTGGGGCAGCGGTAGAGTTGCTGCCTCACAGCATCAAGACCCAGGTTCAATCCTGACTATGGGCGTGTCTGTACGGAGTTTGTGCATTCTCCCTGTGACTGTGTGGGTTTTCTCCAGGTGCTCCAGTTTCCTCCCACACACCAAAGACATACAAGATGTGCAGGTTTGTAGGTTTGTAGCCCAATTAGATTAATTGGCTTCGGTAAAATTGTAAAATGTCCCTAGGGTGTAGGATGGTGTCAGTGTACGGGGTGATCGCTGGTCGGGCACGGACTCAGTGGGCCGAAGGGCCTGTTTCTGCGCTGTGTCTCTCAAGTCTAAACTTTTGTTCTGAGACATGATTGAGCTCTTGAAAAGAGAGCAGACAGTTGGAGATCTTGGCTGTGTAATGTAGTCAGAGACAATAGCATCCTCTATATAATGTACATAACCCAGTAGAGGATGGATAGTCCAGGATATACAAACAAGTCTGAAGAAGCGTTTCGGCCTGAAACGTTGCCTATCTCCTTCGCTCCATAGATGCTGCTGCACCCGCTGAGTTTCTCCAGCATTTTTGTGTACCTTCGATTTTCCAGCATCTGCAGTTCCTTCTTAAACAATATACACACACATCATTGTATTCACTGACATACCTGTGGCACTAAACATCATAAAGACAAAGGTGTAATATTCCCTGAAGCAATATGAGAAATTATAAGAAATGCTGCCTAAAATTGTTAATGACACGTATTCTAACATAGACTAAACCACGGACAAATAACAAGCTACAGAAGAGCAAGAAGTTGCTGGTGTGTGCTCTCTCTATTATAGTGAGTGATCAACTAACAAGCTAAAGGGGATACTGGAATTCCACATTGTGGATATGTGACTTCCCATGATATCCCTGAATCAGTGCTCAAATATACATCATTGTGTTTGCCGAAAGCTTATTGCTTGCTGAAACATTTCCTGCATTCAAAATGGGGTACAAAGAGTGGCACCAGATTGCTGGTATTATCCATAAATGCAATTACTAGAGGACATAGACACAGAGTGCTGGAGCATCTCAGCGGATCAGTCAGCATCCCACGAGAACCTGTATAGGTGAAATTTCGGGTCTGAACCCTTCTTCAGACAGGCTGAAACGTCATTTGGCTTTGCAAATCCTTTATCACCAACATACTTCATTTGGATTATGTGAAACAGAACTCTCGATTCCCAGCAAAAACTTCATCCAGTTGACACAGGCAGGTTTTAAGAATGCAGCCAGGTACTTCATCAGTGCCAGACGCTTTTGGATGGTTCACCCTCATGAAGGATCTTCTGATATCAGCCTTGGTGACTGAGATTACTGTGCCACCATGGTTGTTGGAAACCAATCATTTAGGACTTCACTATTAATGCAGGAGTTTCCCATGGCAGCATCCACCATTAGCTGATTCATCAACAATCTCTCTATGGTCAAATACAAATCAAGTAATTAACAAATAATTTTCTGATGTCCAGCACATTCATGTCCTTTCCAATAAGAAAATGAGACATGACAGCCTAGCGGAGGAACTGAACCACTTGTACTCTGCAGAGATAGATACAAAGTGCCGGAGTAACTCAGCAGGTCAGGAGGAAAGGATAGGTCTGAAGAAGAGTCGGGTACCTTGTTCAGATTGAAAGTAGGGGGTGGGTGAGGGGGGTGAAGAGCTGGAGGTGAGAAAAGACCAAGACCAGGTCTGCGGTTCTTGGTTTCTATACTCTACAGGGAATTGATTACTCCAAACCCCATCAGCCAGCTCCATGGTATCTGCAGCCACAAGTAGCAATCCACAAATTCTTCTCACCCTGGCCTCGGCTTTGATCATTTGAGACAAAATGTTTTGCGCCAATGACTCTTTTGGTCAGTGCATTGACATTTATGGCACCCGTGAACCATTACATTTTGAGCTGAACAATTAACTACCATGAACATAATACAGAATTAGGTCAAAATAAATTTGTAGTCATCAGACAAGCATCACATTTGCTTTCCTGCAATACACTTCAGTGTTCACATCCGAAAGGGGTTTCTGACTGTTACCTGGTCATCCAGGGATCTTGTAATGGAAGGGAGACACAAAGTGCTGCAGTAACTCAGCAGGTGAGGCAGCATCTCTAGAGAAAAATTGCTGGAGATAAACCAACATCTGCAGTTCCTTCCTACACATCTTCTAATGGAAACTGGTGTAAGGCTTCAGTTATTACCACAGCCGTAACACAACATGGTGTCAGATGCGGGATTCGAGTAATGAACAAAACAGACTCAAAATTCCCTATCTCTGTAGACTCCTCCTTGTAAGAATTCTGTGCTACAATCCTGGCAATTTCCACATCACAGATGATTAATCTTTCCTGAGTGGCACACTTATGTAGCGGTAGTACCGTTAGCTCAGCACCAGAGACCCTGGTCCAGTCATGACATTGGATGCTGTTTGTAGACAATTTCCACATATTTCCTGTGACCATGTGGGTTACCTCTAGTTTCCTCCCACATCCCAGAGATGTGTAGATTTGTAAGCTAATTGGCCACCATAAATTACCTCTGGTGTGTAGGTGAGTAATGGAATTTGTGGGACATTGATGAGAATGTGAGGTTTTTTTTAAATGGGATTCATGTGGGATTTGTGTAACTGGTTGGGCAAAACACAAAATGCTGGACTGAGCGGTCAGGCAGTATCCATGGAGGACATGAACTGGCGGCGTTTTGGATAGGGACCCATCTTTAGACTCTTAAAAAAAATCTCCTGCAGATGTAGAGGAAAGTGCCTGATGGGGTGGGGGCCGGTTTGGGTGGGAAGGAATGAGTGAACCAAGGAGTTGCAAAGCAATTGGGCTCTGCAGAAAGTGGAAAGCGGTGGTGTTGGGAAGAAGTGGCTGGTGATTGGATCACGTTGAAGGTGACTGAAATGTCAAAGAATAGTATGTTGATGGTTGGCATGGACGCAGGGGTTGGAATTCACCAGCTAATCCATTCTTCCCCAATATCGCTCTCTCCACTCATTTAAGGTACTCTTTAAAACTTACTATCAACTCAAGGTTTGATCACTCTTTTTTTCACTATTTATTTGTTTAAGAGTCAATGAGATTTGTGGATCTGGGGCTCTTTCAGTGTTTTGGTGAGCCATTTATATTATTGATTGATTATCTTGTGAGTTCTTGGTCACCAATATGTTTCTATTCTAGATTTATGTAATTACTTGACTTTAAGTTCTCCATCTCTGGTGATGGGAATTGATTTCATGTCATTGGGTCAATAGCTTTGGATTTTAGATTAGTAACTAAACCACCGCAGTGCTGTGCCCCGTGACACCTGTATTAATTTGAAGCTCTCTGTCAATGTTTATATGATCATACTTATGTGAAGGGATTTTGGAAGTTTTACTGATAAGGTTGTTACAAGGATACAAATTGCTATTGATGATGATCAGATGATGGTTCTTGTGGTTAAGTAGAGGAACGACACTTACTCTCCATGCTCCCGAGTGAACAATGGACTAATGGATGAAGAATCACGGGGGAGCTACTGGTTGAGGGATCAGAAGCCAGACCGCACCCATGAAACAGAACCACATGTTGTCACGAGTCAGTGGTTTCATGATAAGGTGCATTGTGCATTGTATCCCATTAGCAACTGAGGACAGTGAGCCATATGCCAAAGAGGAAATCTTACAAAGACTTACAGTAACTGAGAAAAGTATGTACCATTGGTAGTATATTTCAATTAGAAATAATAATGAACATGTAAAAAATGATGTGCTCTTAATCTTTCAGTCTCTCTCTCATCCTTCAATTATTTTATTGTCCAGTATTCTCAAGGTCTTAAAAGTCTTTTGCTTGCAATATAGATCCCAATGTTAAACCTACACACCCAAAATGCGCACACACACCCACACCCTGACGCACATCGACAGAGAGCCACAGATACACAGACACACACACACACACTCACACATACACACACACACACACACACACAGACACACAGACACACAGACACAAACACACATGCACCTCTCTCATGCTCTCACACACTCACTCACACACACACACCCTCTCACACATATATACACATACACACACACACTTACACAGACCCCTGCCCAATGGTTTTGCTTATCTGTTACCATACAGTAATGCACCAATGAATCAATAAAATGATGACAACGCAATCTGTAAAATAACAAGCTTGTTGAAATACTGCCCTCATCTGCACAGAGCTGAAGTTAATAATTAATAACATATTGACGGAGAGTATGTATTGATGGATTGCATACTACTCCAATATCAGGGATATGGAGAGAGTTCTATTAAAGGTCTGCTCTATCTTTGGAGAGATTGATTTCTAACGCAGTAAGTAAAATGCAGCTGGTCGACAATATTTAGGAGAAAGGTGCACAGATTCCCAGAATTTATGCTTTGGAGAAGAAATCCATTGGCCAAACATTACATTTCTATTTTCCCTACTTCATGGCAAAATTCAATTGGATGGTTTAAAGGAGATATCCATACCCCACCAGGGAAGTCAAAGGATATTACAATCATGGTGCTTGATCATTAGGTTAGTTTATGACTGATAATGATAATGTTTTAATCATAATTTTCAACTATTACTCTGCTTATTCTCTCATTATTTAATTACTTTAAAATATATTTTGGTTTTAGTTTGGTTTGGTTGATGCAACTGATTGCAAAATGATTCCTTCGTTAGTATTGCTATTGGTATAATTGTCACTTGTGCCGAAATAAAGTGATAAACCTTTTTTGCACACTATCCAGGCAAGTTGTGCCACACATAAGTACATCAGATAGTGCAAAGGAGAAAATAGTGTTACAACTGCCGAGAAAGTGCAGATGGAAAGCAGGGGATCATATCTGCTGAGAGGAATGTTTGAAGTTTAGTTTAATTTAATTTAGAGGTAGAGTGTGGAAGCAAGCCCTTCTGTCCACTGAGTCTGCTCTGACCAGCAATAACCCATACACCAGTTCTATCCTACACCCCAGGGTCAATTTACGGAAGCCAATTAACCCACAAACCGGAGCACTCGGAGAAAACCCACGTAGTCAAAGGAGGAGCATGCAAACTCCGTACACACTGCACCCGTGGTCAGGCTTGAACCTGGTCTCTGGTGCTGCAAGACAGCAACTTAATTGCTGCACCACTGTGCCGCTCTGCTCTGAACAGTACCGGTTCTTGCCACAGAAAATGGAATTGTCCTATTTTCCAAGGATTTGCAACCATAAAAACAAACCCATGAGAAAGTCCCAAATAAAATTGTTGCTTAGAGGGCTGAATAGTTTTGATTGGAAGTTATTCTTTAAGTGTCGGATAACATGGATTTTCCAGCTCATGGGTTTGATGTAAAAGACTCACCAAGATTCATTTACCCCTCAGTTCCTGACTCCATGACTATGGCTCCTGGTGAAACAACAACTCAATTTTAAATTCCTTTACTTTCTTTGCAGTTCTCTAATTCAACTCCTTCATTATCCCAGAATTTTTAATCACTCCTTGCCCTTGTGAGAAACTCAAAACTTGCAGATTTGAACTTTGAATAAGCCTACAGTCATCTGACCTGATTTCCCTTTATGGTCTCTAAGTTTATAAAATGATGAAACAATAGATAGGGTAGACAGTCAGAACCTGTTTCCTCCTTGGTGTCAAAGACAAAGTCAAAGAATAGAGGGCACAGCTCTAAGGTAAGAGTGAAAAGTTGAAAGGAGATGAGCTGGGCAAATATTTGGCACAGTGAGTGGTGGGTGCCTGTAACGCATTGCTGGGGTGATGGTAGAGGCAGATGCAGTAAAGGCATTGAAGAGGCGTTTAAATAGGAATATGGATATGCAGATAATGGAGGGATAAAGGTCATGGGCATGCAGAAATTAATGTAACTTGGTATCAGGTGCGGCACAGACTTGATGGGCTAAAGGGCCAGTTCTGCAACTGTGCAGCACTGTTTATTTTCAATGTGCTATGCGACCTGGCACAATTATTGCTTGAAAGTATTCTGGTGAAGCCCACTGTAACAGTTTGCTGCCTTTTAAGTAACTAAATGGAGGTAACTGCAACTAAATGGAGGTAACTGCAGCTGCAGGAACTGATGTTTCTCGTTCATCGCAGCAGAAGCAGTTCACTCCCTTTACAAGGAATAGGGACCTCTTCCATCTGCCATTGACTCACGTTGTTTATCTACCTTGATTGAATGCCTGTATTCCAGCACAGTTGATTTCCACCTGCCCTTCATCCTGCATTTGCTCTTAGTTCTGGGTAGTGCTGTTTCAATCCATGGTTCACAAACCCTGGCTCTATAGTCACTCGCATGCCTTTGACTTTGCCTTCAACATTGGAGCTCACACATCATCACTTGACTCAGCAAGTCACATGCCTGCCCTTGACTTCACACTTCAGACCTTCCTCCTTGATTCAGCACTTCACCAGCTCATCCCCGCCTCGTGCACATTCGCTCGCTTATTCTGTGAGAGCAAAGTAAAACCTGGAAGCGGAACACAATTCCAGTATTCATTCCTTATTACTGCTTCACAATATTAATCCGTACTGGGTGCCTGGAACGCATTGCCGGGGTGGTGGTGGAGGCAGGTACACTTAAATTCCCGATGTTGGGGGAGTCCAGAACCAGGGGCCACAGTTTAAGAATAAGGAGTAAGCCATTTAGAATGGAGACGAGGGAACACTTTTTCTCACAGTGAATGAATGAATGAATGAATGAATGAATCTCTTTATTGTCATTGCACATGGTACAACAAAATGTAAAAGTCAATCCCATGGTGCGATTCACAAGAGCAATTTTAAATATATAAGAAAAGAAAAGGTAAAAATATATACATATTAAAAAAAATTACAGATAAATAACAATAGCAGCTGAGGTAGAACCATTCAGTTGAATGTGAGTGTTATTTCTTATTTTGCATTGTTAAGTTCACATATGGCTATGCGGGTAGAAGCTGTCTCTGAGTCTGTTTGTGCGAGTTTTGAAAGACCTGTACCGTCTGCCAGAGGGCAGCAGGTTGAACAGGTTGTGTCTAGGGTGGGAAGGGTGCTTCAGGATGTTGGCTGCCCTGCCAAGGCAGCGAGAGCTGAAGGTGTCCTTCAGGGAGGGCAGTGGGCAGCCAGTGATTTTTTGTGCGGTGTTGATGACCCTTTGAAGGGCTCTCCTGTCCGCTGCAGAGCAGCTGGCATACCGTGTGGTTATACAGTACGCCAGCACACTCTCGATGGAGCAGCGGTAGAAAGACACCAGCAGCTTCTCCTCCAGGATGTTTTTCCTGAGGATCCTCAGAAAGTAGAGTCGCTGCTGGGCCTTCTTGACTGCTGTGGTGGTGTTTGTAGACCAGGAGAGATCCTCCGTAATTTGTGTGCCCAGGAATCTGAAGTCTGAGACCCTTTCCACACAGTCCCCATTGATGAATAGGGGTTTGGGGGCTGCACTGTTCTTACGGAAGAACAGAGAGTGGTGAGTCTGTGGAATTCTCTGCCTCAGAGGGCGGTGGAGGCAGGTTCTCCGGATGCTTTCAAGAGAGAGCTAGATAGGGCTCTTTAAAAATAGTAGAGTCAGGGGATATGGGGAGAAAGCAGGAACAGGGTACTGATTGGGGATGATCAGCCATGATCACATTGAATGGCGGTGCTGGCTTGAAGGGCCAAATGGCCTGCTCCTGCACCTATTGTCTATTGTATATAAAGGTGTTTAAGAAGCTTTTGGATAGGCATATTGATACGCAGAGAATGGAGGGATAAGAATCACTTGCAGGCAGATTCGTTGAACTTGATATCACGTTCAGCACAGACTTGGTGGGCTGAAGGGCCTGCTCTGTGCTGCACTTTTTAAATTTTCTATGTGTTATGCGACCTGGCACATTAAAGTATTCTGGCGATTCTTGTGACAGTTTGCTACCTTAATGACAGCATCTGTAAGAGCTGATTTTCTTGTTAATCCTAGCAGTGTAAGTTTAGACTTTAGACATTAGAGATATAGCACGGAAACAGGCCCTTCAGCACACCAAATCCGCATCGACCAGCAATCACCCCGTACATTAACACTATCCTACACACTAGGGCTAATCCATAATTTTTTTGCCAAAACCTGTACGTCTTTGGAGTGTGGGAGGAAACTGGAGCACCTGGAGAAAATCCACACGGTCACAGGGAGAATGTACAAAGTTTGTACAGTCAGCACCATCACCCATAGTCAGGATCAAACACGGGTCTCTGACGTTGTAAGGCAGCAACTCTACCGCAACGCCATTGTGCTGCCCACTGTGCTGTTATTCTATCAATTACTTTACTTAAACAAATGGTGTTGGAACCAGAGCTTATAAATGTATATCTTAGTGATGCACGGCTCCAGCCTCTTGCTGTTCTTCACCAGATGATAAATAAGAAAGAAGAAAATGGAAGTCCAAAGCGTGCCAATATGTTTTAACACATGTCTGTTGGCAGAGTATATTGATAATCTGACCTCTAGTTCCACGACAATCACCTGGGAGCCCTAAGTAACAGTGCTTCTGCTCGTAATGAATTGCACCGCAAATGAAAAGAAGATGGATTGAAAAATCCAAAAGTCCGCTGTGTCATGTATAATTGATGATATCCTGAGCGATGTTTTAGTAGCTAATAAATTATTAAAATCCAGCTCATTAGGGAAGATTTCATTATGGGATAATTTAATTAAATGACAGGTAAAAGGGTTATAGGGGCTGAATTCTCCTTTGGCTTCACCAAATATTGATGGGTTCGGGATGCCAGTGAATGATAATGGACCAAAATCTATAGTTTATAAATGGACTCTAACAGTGCTGAGACATTTCCCTCTATTGAAAGCTGTAAAGACAGAGAGAGGCTGATGTGCTTTTATGTGCATGTAAGAACTATCAAAAATAAGAGGAAAGAACTTTAACAACAGAGAAATGCAGGGAGAGAATCTGTAACACATTTCAGCACTTTATGCTTTTTTTAATGTTACACTTGGATATAAAAAGCTAATTAATAGCAATGTTGATCACTAAGCAGCCTGGCAGTTACCATCTAATCAGCCGATATCATAGCATCTTCTAACAAGCACCTTCATTCCCAATTTCATTACTGCTTTCTTGGTCCCTTCCTCTTAACAACATATTTAAAGTTAGTTTCAAAACGTGGAGCATTTGTCATCAGTTTCTTGCGTTTCAAAGACATTGGCCATTCAATGTAGATTTGTAAAGAATGGCAAGACTCGACGGTTTCAGTTGCCTTACGTTTTGTAAAAATTTATTCTATACAAAATGTTAAGTCACATAAGATATATTAAGGTAGACAAAAATGCTGGAGAAACTCAGCGGGTGAAGCAGCATCTATGGAGCAAAGGAATAGGTGACGTTTCAGGTTGAGACCCTTCTTCAGACTGATGTGGAGGTGGGGTGGGGGGAGGGAGGCGGCGGGAAGAAGAAAGGAAGAGGCAGAGACAGTAGGTGATGGGAGAGCTGGGAAGGGGAGGGGAAGGAGGGAGAAAGCAAGGATTACCTGAAATTGGAGAAGTCAATGTTCATACCGCTGGGGTGTAAACTGCCCAAGTGGAATATGTAGGTGCTGCTCCTCCAATTTGCGGTGGGACTCACTCTGGCCATGGAGGAGATAGAGTTCGGGCATAAGGCCAGTGTACGCCTGAACCAAGGATTGTTCAACGTACCCTACAAAGAGGCAGGCATAGCTGGGGCCCATGTGGGTGCCCATAGCCAAACCTTGGACTTCAAGGTTTCAAGGTTTCATGGTCAGTTTATTGTCACATGTACCAGTTAAGGTACAGTGAAATTTGAGTTACCATACAGCTATACTAAGTGAAAAGCAACAAGATGCACAACCGCATAAAAGTTAACATAAACATCCACCACATCCCCCATCTAAACTATTTCCATTTCCCTGTGTTTGGCCCATATGCTTCTAAATCTGTCCCATCCAGGTATCTGTCCAAGTGTATTTTAACATAGTCATGCTTTTAGAGTCATACTACATGGAAACTTTTAAATAAGTTAGATGAACTGCAATGTCACAAGAAGATTTTTCAAATCAAAAGGACATGTAGGAGACCTGTAGACCACTAATATAAATCAACTAAACATCCATACTTTTTTTTAGCAATGCTGAAGGGGGTATTTTTCTTGCTTGTAAAGAACTAGCTAAGGAAGAGACACAAGGAAATGCAGATGTTGGAATCTTAATCTCCCGTGGGTCAGGCAGCATCTGTGGAGGGAATGGATAGATGATGTTTTGGGTCGGGACCCTTCTTCAGACTCTTCTTCAGATTTTGGAACAAGTGTACAGATCACTGTTAGGGGATTTTATGGAAGAGAAACGGTGGAAAACACATGGCGGAAGGATATGCCTAAAATGTCTTAATGTGCAGAGTGCAGCACATGCCATAACATAATGGTGCTAGCTCAAAGGGCCAAATAGCTTCCTCCTGCAACTACTTTCTATAACACCTATTTTTTTGGTCCTTGGGATGCGAGTAACCCTGGTAACACTTTCCTAGTTGCTTGGTCTTCTGAGAAGGTGATGGGGGACATTACTTCATTCATAAAGTTTTAAAAAGAGAACTAGCATTAATGGAGTTTAAAACCAAGAGTGTTTACTTGTCATATGCATTGCGAACAGTAGAATAAAACTCTTACTTGCTGCTGCTTTACCGCACACTAACGTGATAAAACAATAAAGAAAAATACAATAAACAACAATACAATAAATTATCAGATATCAGTGGCATAAATTAACTGAAAGTAATTTACCAGCATCATTCTATTCCAAACACATGCCCTTGAGCTTTGTTGGATAGTGTTTGGGGTGATTGCTGGTCGGCGCGGACTCGGTTGTCCGAAGGGCCTGATTTCTCACTGTATCTCTAAATTAAATTAACCTAAATAGGATATTTTTTCCTTTTGTTGTATCAGCCCAAATTACCTGCTCTATTCCTGATGTGGAGAATGAAATCACAACTACCTAACTCACATGGGAATGTTGTTACATAAGGCAGCATGAGTAACAAACTAAACTGTACTTCTAAAAGCGACAGATTCGCTGTACCCAAGACTTAATATACTCGACACCTTTACCTGAGCATATTAACTCATATGCAATAGCAAATAAAGAACTTGTCCTGCTTTAAGAAGCTTTAGTCCGACACTTGAACAATCATTATCGCAAAGGCTAATGATTTGTGAGCTGAAGAATGACATTCAAATCTATTTTTACACATACATGTCATTTCTTTAATATAAGGCACAATGGATTACAAATTACATTACTATTTATGCTCTTTACCACGATATACTCCTCATTGTTAATAGAATTGGTGTGAATTTTTAATGTGCTGTAGAGGTGCTGGCTTACAGCGCAGAGACCCAGGTTCGATCCTGACGATGGGTGCTGCCTGTATGGAGTTTGTACATTCTCCCTGTGCACAAGTGGGTTTTCCCCAGGTGCTCCGGTTTCTTCCCACATTCCAACAACATAAAGGTTTGTTGGTTAACTGGCTGCTGTAAAATCTGTAAATTGTCCCTTGTGTGTAGGATAGTGCTGGAGTACAGGGATCGCAGATTGGCACGGATTCGGTGGGCCGAAGGGCCTGTTTCCATGCTGTAACTTTAAACTAAACTAAAATAGGAATGGAGTTATGATTGATTGTGTTAAATCAAGTCAAGTTTATTGTCTTAGGCACAAGTACAGTGAGATACAGGTGCAATGAAAAATCTTGCCTGCAGCGGCATCATATACTCAGTCGAATACACACAAAAAATTATGCAGATACTAAACAGAAATGATACAGAAAATGACACAGAAAATTTCCAAGAACAAGAAGACTGTGCAAACAAAACAAGACTTTACTGCAAAAACATATTTTAGAGGGGGAAAAACAAATTAAGTCCATGGTAAAGCCCCAGTCCCACGAGTTAAAAAAAAAATCAAACTCGTGGTACTTCATCACCAGTATTTTTTTACTCTTGGAAATTTTTCACACTGTTGAAAAAACTTCACGAGTTACCGCGTTTCCCGAGTACCTGCTGTTAGCATTACGAGCCGCTACGAGACATCCACGAGCTCCGACGTACCCGCTACGTACATTCTACGTACTTACCACGAGTTTGATTTTTTTTATTTAAACTCGGGAGAGCTCTTGGGTAAGCACGCATCGTGGGACAGGGGCTTAAGGCAAAATGGGCCATAATGTTCCATGGTCAATATGGGATTAGGGTTTTGCATATTGATTCAAGAACCCGATATCTGTAGGAAAGGAGCTGTTCCTTAACCTGGTCGTGCAAGACTTCAGACTTTTCTAACTCAGCAGTATTCACAAATTTATGGATGCTAATATATTTGAGTTCAAAAATTGTTGAAAGAATGAAACAGCTTGCATTGGAAAGCCTTTGTTACATGACCTAAACAGATGGAACTTTGATGCCGATAACTTTAACCATCTTATTCTGCTGAGGAAGAGGAATACAATGAGGAAACAATTTAACTGAGTGCCTTTAAATTATAAATGCTTCTTCAGGTTGTTCGGTTGCTAAAACAATAATTGTATGTTGCATGAAAATGATATAGTTGTGTAAAGAGTGATTTACAATTTTGTTCAAGTTGAACAGCAGTAGTAAGAAAGAGAAGGAGGATCGAAATGACCTTCCTTCAAAAGATCAGACATTAGTGGAAATGCCTGAGATAAGGCGAGATCGTATCCACGGTCATTACAATGTTTTACCACAGGGAAGCATAAATTACAGTCTTTTTACAGCACAGCAGTATTTTGTTTTCAGGTTATTATCCTAAATACTCATAAAACAAGGGCCTGCCTTAATACAGCTATAAATACAGATAGATATTGTAGTTAGAGCATTCATAACTTTTTCTGTCACATTGACCATGAATTTTGTTAGTTTTATTATTCGAATAAGGTGCCAATCTGCCAGATTATTATGCTACTGTATCTATAGTTCTCCCTTGATTTAATCCACAAGCAAAAGGTGGATAGGCGATGGATTCTGGTGCAGCTCAGCTACTATAACGTAATAAAGGTACAACAGCCATCCGACAATAAAGAAATAGTCTTTCATTTACTGGCTGCTGGGTTTGGTGGTGCAGTAAATGGTGGTATCTGCATACACATTGAAGTTTTTTCTACTCTTTGCCGAGATGGATTCTACATAGATGCATAGACAATAGGTGCAGGAGTGGACCATTCGGCCCTTTGAGCCAGCACCGCCATTCAATGTGATCATGGCTGATCATCTACAATCAGTACCCCATTCCTGTCTTCTCCCCATACCCCTTGATTCTGCTAGCCCTAAGAGCTCTATCTAACTCCCTTTTGAATGCATCCAGTGAATCAGCCTCCACTGCCTTCAGAGGCAGAGAATTCCACAAATTCACAACTGTGTGAAAAAGCTCTTCCTCATCTCAGTTCTAAATGGCCTACCCCTTATTCTTAAACTGTGGCCCCTGGTTCTGGACTCCCCCAACATCGGGAACATGTTTCCTGCATCCAGTGTGTCCAATTCATTAATAATTTATTTTTTATTTTAATGAGCCCCTCTCATCCATCTAAATTCCAGTGACTACAAGCCCAGTCGCTCCATTCTTTCATCATTTGTCAGTCCCGCCATCCTGGGAATTAACCTCGTGAACCTACACTGCACTTCCTCAATAGTAAGAATGTCCTTCCTCAAATTAGGAGACCAAAACTGTACACAATACTCCAGGTGTGATCTCACCAGGGCCCTGTACAATTGCAGAAGAACTTCTTAGCTCCTATACTCAACTCCTCTAGTTATGAAGGCCAACATGCCATTAGCTTTCTTCAATGCCTGTTGTAACTGTATGCTTACTTTCAGTGTTTAAGAAGGAACTGCAGATGCTGGAAAATCGAAGGTACACAAAAATGCTGGAGAAACTCAGCGGGTGCAGCAGCATCTATGGAGCGAAGGAAATAGGCAACATTTCGAGCCGAAACCCTTACTTTCAGTGACTGATGTACTAGGATACTCAGGTCTCGTTGTCCTGGGTGTCCCTTCCTAACCTGGCACCCTTCCCCTTTTCCTAACCTGACACCATTCAGATAATTACCTGCCTTTCCGTTCTTGCTTCCAAATTGGATAACCTTACATTTATCCACATTAAACTGCATCTGCCATGCATCTGCCCATTCACCCAACCTGTCCAAGTCACTCTGCATCCTCATAGCATCCTCATAGCATCCTCTTCACAGTTCACACTGCCACCAGGCTTAGCGGCATCTGCAAATTTGCTAATGTTACTTTTAATTCCTTCATCTAAATCATTACTGTATATTGTAAATAGCTGCGGTCCCAGCACCGAGCCTTGCGGCACCCCACCAGTCACTGCCTGCCATTCTGAAGTGACCCTTTAATCCCTACTATTCAATCAATCAATCAATCAATCAGTTTTATTCGTCACATTGCACATAAAGTGCAAGTGAAATGAATTTGTCAGCAGCGGTACAATGATAAAGAACACACAAAAACACAATAAAAATTTAACACAAACATCTACCACAGCATTCATCACTGTGGTGGAAGGCACAAAATTTGGCCAGTCCTCCTCCATTTCCCCCCGTGGTCAGGACCAGAGTCCAGAGTCAGTCCAGGATTGGCTCTTCCCCTCTGGAGAGCGCGGCTTTAGGTTGGTGTAGGCCGCAGGCCGGCGATCGAAGATTTAAAGTTCCCGCCGCAGCCAGAAGCACCGCAGACCGCAGGGCCGGCGGTCGAAGCTCCCCTCTAGGGGTGATGGTAAGTCCACGCTGGGTCCGCGGTAGAAGTTGGCCGCGGGCCAGCCGATGGAGCTTCTTCCCCCGGGTCCCCCACGAGGGATCCCGGGCTGTAGACGCCACGCCAGCTGGAGCTCTGCAGACCGCGGCTTCAGGCTGCCGGCTGCCGCGGGCCAGCGAAAATGGAGCGCTCCCCTCCAGCGAGCCCCAGCGAGGGCTCGCCCGCGCCACGCCGAGAGTCCACGCTGCGCCCGCTGCTGAAGCCCCGGGCGCGTCTCCGGGAAAGGCCACCTGATCCTCGTTGTTAGGCCACGGGGGAGGCGACCTGGAAAAAGTCGCCTCTGCGTGGAGGAGGCGACCAAAACGGTTTCCCCCTCACCACCCCCCACACAATACACATAAAGAAACACAAAAAACATACTTTAAAACATACTAAAAAAAAATTGGGGAAAAACAGACACGCTGCTGACAGGGCGCCGGCTTGCAGCGCCCCCACCGACTTTGTTTCCAGTCTGCCAACCAATTTTCTATCCATATCAATACGCTACCCTCAATACCATGTACACTAATTTTGACCACTAATCTCCTGTGTGGGACCTTATCAAATGCTTTCTGAGTCCAGGTATACTACATCCACTGGCTCTCCCTTGTCCATTTTACTTGTTACATCCTCAAAAAATTCCAGAAGATTTGTCAAGCATGATTTCCCCTTTGTAAATCCATGTTGACCCAGACTGATCCTGTTACTGCTATCCAAATGCGCCGCTATTACATATTTGATAATCGACTCCACCACCGATGTCAGACTAACTGGTCTATAATTCCCTGCCTTCTCTCTCCCTCCTTTGTTGAAAAGTGGGATAACATTAGCTACCCTCCAAACCACAGGAACTGATCTAGAATCTATAGAACATAAAAAATGATCACCAATGCGTCCACGATTTCTAGAGCCATCTCCTTATGTACCCTGGATGCAGACCATTAGGCCATTGGAATTTATCAGCCTTCAGTCCCATCAGTCTACCCAACACCATTTCTTGACTATACCTAAACTAGCTTCAATGAAATGTAGTCTGAAGAAGGGTCTCAACCCAAAACATCACTTCAGTCAGCAGAGGGTCTCGACCCAAAACGTCACCTATTCTTTTTCTCCAGAGATGCTGCCTGACCCGTTGAGTTATTCCAGCATTTTGTGTCTAGCTTCAATGACGCACACCTTTTTTTAATCTGCTTCAGGCTATGAATCACCAATGAGGGTCAATTAGTCAATTTAGCTCCAAAATTAGTACTTCCCGAATTTTCCACAATTATTTATCAGTATATTATTGAAGCTATTACCATATCATTGTATATATATCATTACTATATCAGACCACGTGGCCATCAGAATGTGCATATTTAGCAACCATATTCCATAGATTGAATCCTGGATGTGACTTGAAGGTGTCCTTTATTCAATGGCAGCTTGCATATCCAAATGCTTACTGCACTGATTTGAAAAAAATTAGTGAAAAAATCAGATCTATCCCAACCTGCTTCTTCTCAAGGCCTGAATCTGATACACTTTCAGCTGTCCTTGCTCCATTAAAAAAAATGGGAAAGTTAGACTGAGCTATTTTGTCTGGAGATTTTTTTGAATAAATAAAGATGGAAAAGAATTAGGGACACATGACAAGCAATAATTTGGAATTGCAATTTATGCTTCAGCCTTTTGTCAAATATGTCCTATTGGTATGGGTTTAAAATTCATGATTTAATATACTGTATTATGTATTGTTAATTGCATAATAAGTACGACAATTTGTAACAGCATTTTAACTCATTATTAAATGCTGGAATATTAATAACTAGGATATATAAGCAATGTTTTGAAACTGGCTACAACGATTTCAGTATAGTTTATGATTATGTGACATATTTATGAGGCAATATTAATATTGCATCGATGGAAACTACATTATATCCAACATTTTTTTACGATTTACCTGGCATGAACAAAACTGCTGGCTACAAATGCTCTCCCTCACTCTAACTTGTAGTGGAATGCATGGTTGCTTTTCATGCTGCCAAAGGATTTTAAAAAATCATTCTAAGTTGCTTTGAAATTGTTTTATGTGGTTTATTCTATTGAGGTCATTCAGCCAAGTCTTGTAATCCTCTTGATTAAAGAAATTATTGTGGCCATATTTGCAATAGATTTGCAATTTTTTTAACACAGATTTTTCTTTGCCATCTCTTTAACTAAGCTGAGAGATTTATGCTCCAAGTTGAGTATTTTATGTGTTTGGTCGTGGTACTTTGGTATTCTATCACTGATGGAAACTTAGGTCTGCCTTGTTAGGAAAGTTTAATGTGAATGATTTCTCAATGTTCCATTTAATGGATTTGTTATTGTGAGCTGAAGTATGAAATAAAACAGTGGTAAACCGTATATCTGGCATTTATAGAAACACAGCATCAGACAGCGGAGAGCAGGTCCAATCTTCTTGTGATGTCTTTGCCAGCTCCTTGAAAAAGCTAACCAATTAGTCCCACTCCTCTGCTCTTTATCCAGAACCCCAGATACTTTTCCATCGATATATCTGTCCTTTTGAAAATTATCACTAAATATACATTCCCTGCCCTTTCAAGACAATGCATTTCAGATCAGTATAACTTGTTTTGTGAAAATAATTCTCATTTTTCTCTTGCATTTCTTCCTCATTATTTTTACTTCCATTTATTTAATAACCAAATACATTGTGGCACCTCTGAGATATTAGCTTGTGTCCAAGATGGCTGTCGGAAGGGAGAGTGTACGCTGGCGCGGTTTAGCTGCCGCTGCTCTCTCTTCACATTGTGTTTTTGATTTTTTTGTCTTTGGAGCAAATTCTATCTTTAATTTGTGTATTGGTGATGTCCTTAATATTTATTTTACTCCGACTATATGTTTTTTCTCTCTTGTTAATTTCTGTAAGGTGTCCTTGAGACTTTGAAAGGCGCCCGCAAATAAAATGTATTATTATTATTATTATTATATTTCCAATATTACAACAGTTAGCATTATTTAAAAATGTATGTATTACGTAAAAACCTTTGGGGCATTCTAAGCCCATGAGTATTTTATTTTAAAAAAATCATTTATGTATTTATTTACAATAATAAAACTATTGTTTATAGATTATAAACTTGTTTTAGTTTTTTAAATTGTAGCAGTCATTTTGTGCAGAATTAGGGTGAAGCGCAGATAAAGATCAACTGGAGCAAGGGAGGATTTATCTTAAAGGATAACTCCCAGATTTCAATTGTATCCAGAAATTAAAAATGCGACAGTGCTGATAACTTGGATTCTTTTGCTTTTAGCCTGGAAAGATGCAATCAATTAATCCATAACTTGAAGGACAGCAGGGTGAATTGTTGAACTTCCTATTTCAGCTAGCACCCTGAAAATAGTGGATGATGATAAAATGGCCATTGCCACTGTCTACGTTAGTTAAGATTAATTTAGTTTAGTTTAGAGATACAGCATGGAAACATGCCCTTTGGCCCACAGAGTCCTTGCCGACCAGCGATCACAGCACACTAACACTTTCCTAGACTAGGGACAATTTACAATTTTACCAATGTCAATTAACCTACAAACCTGCAGGTCTTTTTGGACTATGGGAGGAAACTGGAGCAGCCGGAGAAAACCCACACAGGTCATGGGGAGAATGTACAAAATCCGTACAGACAGCACCTGTAGTCAGGATCATACATGGGTCTCGGGCGCTGTAAGGCAGAGACTCTACCTCTGCGCCACTGTGTTGCACCAGTTCATTGTAGCCCAATGGTAATCTTGTCTGACATTACCACAGTGGCCAGATAGCTTCCTTGGGTCAGGCAGAAGTCCAATTTAAGTTGCTGATCAGTGCCTTTGGTTTGATCACATCAATTTCATCTGGATCATGTGCCCTGCATGCACTGGCCATTGCAAAAGAAACAGGGGAAGTCCCCAGTGGCTCATTGAGTCTGCTCCACCCTTCAGTGAGGTCATGGCTGATATATAAACTGACTCCAAACACCTGCCTTAACCACAGACCCTCCCCCATCCTTTGAATATATTTGGTTATAATAAACTATCACTCAGATTTAAAAATTAAAAATTGCAATTTTCATGTGTGTTTTGAAATTTCAACTCTGAAATGTCTGGTTCTGTTTTAGATTCCCCCCCCCCCCCCCCCCCCCCCCCACCCCCCCCCCCCCCCCCCCCCCCCCCCCCCCCCCCCCCCCCCATCCCCCTCCCCCCCCCCCCCCCCCCCCCCCCCCCCCCCCCCCCCCCCCCCCCCCCCCCCCCCCCCCCCCCCCCCCCCCCCCCCCCCCCCTTTACAAAGGTAATTAGCAGACATTGTTCTCTGCAGTTATCTAATCCAATCCCCTTAATATCTTTAAAGGGTCCAAAATATCCCGCACTCCCTATTTAAAATCATATGCCTGCCCCTTGCTTGACCTCATCTGCCTCCTCCAGTTCATTAGTGTAGAGATACAGCATGAAAACAGGCCCTTTGGCCCACCATGTCAATGCCAACCACATGTCTATGTCGCCCGTTCACACTAGTTCTATGTTTTCCCTCTTTCACATCCACTCCCTGCACATAGGGACAATTTCACACAAGCCAATTAATTTAATAATCCACACATTTTAGGGATGTGGGAGAAAACCAGAGCACCTGCAGGAAACCCAAGTGGTCACAGTTGAGAAAGTGCAAATCCACACAGACAGTACCCGAGGTCAGGATCGAACCTGGGTCTCTGGTGCCGTGAGGCAACAACTCTACCAGATGCACCACTGTGCCGCCTTGTTACTTCTTAATACTCTCTCAGTGCCTGGACATGAGCTAGACTATCCTATATTGAGACACCACCTGGGCACTGAGTTGATCTTAGAAGCTCAGTCTATTGCTGTTGCCTTCTGGTCTTGTCTAATGGAAGCCAGGCTGCCAGCACTATGATCGCTGGCAACCGTGATAGGGAAAATCCACCCTTTGTTTCTGAAGATCATTTTTTCACAAAGTACAGAAGTAATAGGTGTTTAGAAACTATAAACAGCAATTAGTAGGCTGTTAAAAAATATTTTCTTTTGCTTAAACCTGTCAAATTCGCGATCAAAGCTGTCTGTGAGTTAAAGTAAGCACAGGTGGGCTTTCACAAGTGTGATATTAGTCAACCTAAATTATTATCGCAATTACAGCAGAAAGCAACGATATTGAATGCATGCAAGTGTACAATACCTTTAGTTTATTCAACATGCCAAGGCACTTAACAGACATTTAATGGGGGGGGAATATAGACCAACCAAAGTAGACAATAAAAACAGAAAATGCTGGAAATACTCAGTGGGTTTAGCAGCATCTACAGATGATGGAAAGCCCTTCAACAGATTTTAATTTTCATTTCCAAGCTAAAGTGTACATTAGAAGGAGCCACATAGATTTACATGGAATCTACAGTGCTGAAACAGACATCATTTGTCTGAAGAAGAGTCCCGACCCTAAACCTTGCCTGTCCATTCCCTCCATTGAGCCGTTGAGTTTCCAGCACTTTGTGTTCTGCTCCAAAACCAATTAGTCTATTGGGGTTTTACTCAAATCACTCTCTCACACACTAATGAACTTTTCCCAGACTGGTCCCATATTCATCTTTACCTTTCTCTCTTTCTCTCTGTCTCCGTTTCTCTATCTCTCTCTCTGTATTTCTGTCAGTCTGTCTCTCTGTCACTGTCACTCTCCCTCTCCCTCTCTCTCTCTCTCTCTCTCTCTCTCTCTCTCTCTCTCTCTCTCTCTCTCTCTCTCTCTCTCTCTCTCTCTCTCTCTCTCTCTCTCTCTCTCTCTCTCTCTCTCTCTCTCCCTCTCTCTCCCCCTCTCTCCCCCTCCCTCTCTCCCCTCCCTCTCTCCCTCTCCCTCCTCTCTCTCTCTCCCTCTCTCTCTCCCCCCTCCCCCTCTCTCTCCCCCTCTCTGTCTCTCCTCTCTCTCCCTCACCCTCTCTCCCCTTCTCCCTCTCTCCCTCCCCCCCTCTCCCTCTCCCTCTCCCTCCCTCTCTCTCCCTCCCTCTGTAGTCTCCTGGACAGTATGTGCTGCCAGGGTATGCAGATGGTATGACTGTGACTCTCTGCACGAGGTGCCCGTCTTTCACCAAAATATCTCTCTCTTTCTACCTGTCTCTCCTTCTCTCTGTCCCTCTCTGTCTGTCCTTTCTGTATTTAACAAGGTGCATCTTTAATGTTTCAACACCATTTTATGCAAGGGTGACTTCCACATTTTAACCACACTATCTGTAAAGAAATATTTGCTAAATTCTTTATTTGATCCATCGGTGATTAGCTAGAATAGATTCACCATGTCCGATATCAAATACATTCATAACTATGAAGATGTCCCACAGTCCTCAGCTCTCCTGGGAAGTATGCCTCAATTTGCTCCATGTTACATTATTACTGCTTTAATTCTAAGCAATCAAAAAGAGGGATTATTTTTATGGGCTTTGAAGAA
The DNA here is from genome assembly GCF_028641065.1 of Leucoraja erinaceus. Taxonomy (NCBI): domain Eukaryota; kingdom Metazoa; phylum Chordata; class Chondrichthyes; order Rajiformes; family Rajidae; genus Leucoraja; species Leucoraja erinaceus. The sequence continues at coordinate 12,122,623 of NC_073397.1, read as the reverse complement.
TGTGATGTAAGTAACGAGTTTCGTAAGGAGGTTGCAATGATGTAGCCCGAGACAGCAGTAGACATGCTACCAACACTGGGACATATGGTATAGAGGATTGACAACAGATGAGAGTGGATAGAAGCTCTGTGGGACGAGGAGTTATGAACATGTTTCAGTTTAAACATTACAATGAGCATTTTAAATTGAAGAGACTGGGTGACTGGGAGCCAAGAAGGTTGGTTGGTGAAGAAGGACTGATGACGGGTCCAGACCCGAAACATGCATCAGAGGTTATGGGCAGAAGGCAGGGGAATATGGTTAGGAGGGAGAGATAGACCAGCCATGATTGAATGATGGAGTAGATTTGATGGGCCGAATGGCCTAATTCTACTCCTATCACTTATGACCTTATGAACATCACTTATCCTTGTTCTACGGAGATGTTGCCTGGCCCGCTGATTTACTCCAGCGATTTTGTGTGGTTTTATAGTTAGTAAGTGGGTCCAGTTGCAGAATAAAATCCACAGATATTTTGACATCTGGAAGTTTTGAGAGGAAGTCAATAGGAAATGGTCCAGGATTGTTTAATGACCGGTAAAGGGGCTGTCCCACTTGGGCAACCTAATTGGCCAGTTTAGAAGAGTTTGAAAAAATGACATGTTGAAGACCTTCGACTATGTAGAAGACCTCCTTCGACCTCCTTTGACTATGTTGAAGACTAGCTTCGACTATGTTGAAGACTAGCTTTGACTAGCTACAACTAGCTACCACTAACTTCAGGAAAATTGGACACCGAATAGTGGAGAGTGAAGACAACCTCCTTCGACCTCCCTTTGACTATCCAATGAAGACTATCCACGACTACCCTCGACTACCCTCGATTACCTACGACTAACATGATGACCTACTACGACTAAACCCATTAGGGGCGCAAAGTCTCCTGAGGTTTCCGTTCAGGTTTCCTAAGTGGGACAGGGACACGAGTCCATAAGTTTTGGGAGCAGAATTAGGCCATTCGGCCCATCAAGTCGGCTCTGCCTTTTAATCATGGCTGATCTATCTTTCCCTCTCAAGCCCATTCTCCTGCCTTCTTCCCATAAGCCCTGACACCCTTACTAATCAACAACTCTCCTTACTCATATTGTTCCTTTGATTTCCTCTGGGTGAATAAGCTAGCCATTTAGAGGTTTACATACTGACCATATCAAACTTGACTTCATAATTGCATGAATATTTTTCTGCTCTATACTCAGGCTGATATGAATACTACTCTCACTAAATGTTACTGTTTAGTTTTAATTTCTTCTACTTTGCTCTCTTTTTTTCCATTGCCTAGAAGATTAATCTACTAACCTTTCCTCTCATAATTGAGCAGAGGCCAAGGTAGCCATGTTGTTCACTTAAGCACTCTTTTGGCATTGTGATTTATATTTGTTTGAGGCCAGGAAATCTGAAACCCATAAATTGATTGTGGTGTCATACAGGATCCATTAGGCTAGCCCTCAAAGCCAGCATAACTCCTTCATCCTACTCTGCAGCGAGGGCACTTAATTAGGTCATAATAACTCTGCTGGCTTAATGCCGTAAGACTATATTAGCAGTTAAATGACAAGCTATTTTTATTATGGCTCACAAATTTTATTGCAGATATATTGGAGGCAGCTTTTATATTAAATACACATGAGATGGCTGGCAAGAACAACATTGTATATGATGTTTTAAATTGGTACAAAATAAACTATACTTACACAGCATGAAGACATATTATTGGGCATAGGTGTACAAAATAGGGTAAGCTTCTTAATGTTTAAGGTCCAAAATATTTTTGAGATACTTAAATAGTGCCCTGGTGCACGGATTTAAAGAATGTAGCTAACATAAGAATTATAAGCAGGAGTAGGCGGTTTGGCCTGTGTTTTATAGTGAGATCATGGCAGATCTTTCACCTAGTGCCACTTTCCTGCATCCTTTAATTCCCCTGGCATCTATAAATCTATCAATCTCTACCTTGAATATACTCAGCTGCAAAACCTCTACATCCTTCTTGAGTAGGGAATTCCTATCCGAACTTCTGAGTGGGGAAACTTCTATACTTCTCAGTCCCGAATGGCCGACTTCTTATTTACCGTGGTTCTAAACGACCCAGCAGAAGAAACAATAACCCTCCATCTAACTTGTCGAATCTCATAATAATTTTGCATGTTTCAATGTGATCACCTCTTCTAAAGTACAGCTCCAATCTGCTTAACCCTTTCTCATAGCACTACAACCTCTCCCAGCAATCATCCCAGTAAACTTGTATTGCACTGATATTGGAAGAAAGCAAGCAAGACGGGTGTCAGGTTTTATGGGGAGAAGTGGGGTTGAGAAGGAAAGACGGATCAGCCATGAATGAATTGCAGAGTAGATGTGATGGACTGAATGGCCTAATTCTGTTCCTATAACTTAAGATCTTATGAACTTATGAAATCTTTTTTTTATATGGGAAGATCAGTTTGCTGCACAATATTTCAGACATGGTCTCACCTAAGCTCCAAGTAATTGCAGAATTACATCTTTCCTCTTCAAGTCAAATCTGAATGCTGTAAAGGCAATATGCCCTTCACCTCCTCAACACTACCATTCAACATGGTATCAGCTACGAAAATGGATATTTTACACATGGTCCCCGTATCAAAATCATTGATATAGATTATTAATAGTTGGGTCCCCAGCACCAATCGACGTGTATTTCACTTTTCATAATCTCCCAACTGCAACTTTAAACCTTCTGAGACTTCCTTGCTCCCACCATTCACTCAGGCAGTGTTCTCCAGATGTTAATCACCCTTTGGGTGAAAAATAATTCTTCCCCTCTCATTACACAAAAAGCTGGAGTAACTCTGCGGGATAGGTAGCATCTTTGGAGAGAAGGAATGGGTGGCGTTTTGGGTCGAGACACTTCTCAGACTGGTTAGGGATAAGGGAAACGAGAGACATAGACAGTGGTGTGGAGAGATAAATAACAATGAATGAAAGATATGCAAAAATGTAACAGGCCATTATTAGCTGTTTGTAGGGTGAAATGAGAAGCTAGTGCGACATGGGTGGGGAAGGGATAGAGAGAGAGGGAATGCCAGGGCTACGTGAAGTGAGAGAAATCAATATTCATACCGCTGGGCTGTAAGCTGCCCAAGCGAAATATGAAAATCCTGTTCCTCCAATTTACGTTTAGCCTCGCTCTGGCAATGGTGGAGACTTAGGACAGAAAGGTCTGTGTAGGAATGGGAAGGATAATTAAATTACCAGCAACCGGGAGATCAGGTTGGTTCACGTGGGCTGAGTGAAGGTGTTCCATCAAACGATCGCCCAGTCTGCGTTTAGCCTTGCCAATGTACAAGAGTCCACAACTTGAACAACAGGCACATTAGATGAGGTTGGAGGAGGTGCAAGAGAACCGCTGCCTAACCTGAAAGGACCTGAAAGGACTGTCGGGGTCCTTGGACAGAGTCAAGGGAGGAGGTATAACAACAGATTTTGCATCTTCAGCAGTTGCAGGAGTAGGTTCCTGGGGAGGGGGTGGTTTGGGCGGGAAGGGAAGAGTTAACCAGGGAGTTGCGGACGGAATGGTCTCTGTGGAAGATGGAGAGGGGTGGGGGGGTGGGAGGGCTCGAGGTGGGATTGTGTTGGAGGAGTATGTTGTATGTGACGGCTGATGGGGTGGAAAGTAAGGACCAGGGGGACTGACTCTGTTGTGACAAGTGGGAGGGGGAGCAAGGGTGGAGCTGCAGGGTACCAAGAAGACACAATAGGGGGCCTCATCTATGAGGGGAGAGGGGAACCTCCATTCCTTAAAGAATGAGGACATTTGCATCTTCTACACCTAAAACTCGTGAGCCTTTGTTTAAGCATTTCCATTCCAGGAAAGTTTAACTACCCAACTTATCTATGACCTTTCTACCATGCCTCTCTGCTCCAAGGTATACAGACCCAGCCTATCCAGCCTCGTGTCATAACTGAATCATTCCATACCAGGCAACATCCTAGTAAATCTCCTCTGTACCCACTCCACTGCATTTATATCTATCCTACAGTGTGGCAATAAGAACTGTTTGCAATTTCCCAACTGTGGCCAAATCAAAGTTTGATTAAGTTTTACCATGACCTCCAGGGTCTTATATTTAGTTCAGTTTAGTTTAGTTTAGTTTAGTTCAGTTTAGTTTAGTTTAGTTTAGTTTAGTTTAGTTTAGTTTAGTTTAGTTTAGTTTGGTTTAGTTTAGTTTGGTTTAGTTTAGAGCTGCAGCATGGAACAGGCCCGTTGAATCACCGTCCTTGCCAACCAACAATTACCCATACACTAGTTCTATGTTATCTCACTTTGCATATCCTACACACAATTTCCACCACCTAATTAACCTACAAACCTGCACGTCTTTTGGATGTGGGAGGAAACCAAGAGAATACCCACGTGGTCACAGGGAGAACGTACAAACTCCATTTAGACAGCATCCATAGTCAGGATCGAACCAGAGTCTCTGCCGCTGTGAGGCAGTAACTCTACAACTGCGCCACTATTATTCTACGCCCTAGCTAATGAAGGTCAATATTATGCATGTCTCTTCCATCACATTTCTATCTGATCTACCTTTAGCGATCTATGAACTTGCACATAGTGATCTATTCCTCAATACTCTCCCAGGCTCTACCATAGATGGCATTGTTCTACCTTTATTAGACCTCCTAAAATGCCTCACCTTGCACTCATCAGCATCAAATTCCATCTGCTCCACTTAACTTATCAGCTGATCAATATTGTGCTGTAACCTAAGACTCTCCTCCTCACTATCAACAACAACAGCAACTTTAATGTTTTAAATTCTCTTCCATAACCCTCAATTACTACTCCGTTTACCACATCCTCTTCGCACAGTAACCAACAATCTTTCTCATTCAGGATTCATACCTACAATCTACAGAAGACAAGGTGGAAGACAACTGGAATCTAGCCAATATGTGTAGGCAACATAGAGGTGGTAACCAACTTCCTAATAGCTGATGCAGCTGAACCCCGAACTGCTGCCATCAAGATTCTGGATGCCAGTATTCAGGTAGACTTGTAGCGTCCCCTACCAGCCTATCAATTTGTCCATTAACAGATTGTGAGGTTGTTGAGGTGTTGTTCGGGGAAGTTGCACTACTTCAATGCAGCAGGAACTTGAAATTGCAATTTAGGCAGACCAGTTGCATTTTGTAAATGGCTGAATTTCACCTCTATTATGAAATGAAATGATTCAATTTATTGTCATTGTCAGTGTACAGTACAGAGACAACGAAATGCATTTTTAGCATCTCCCTTGAAAGGGAGACACAGGGCGTCGCGGTGTGCCCGCGCCTGCCGCCGTAACATTCCATTACAGGCAAAGGTGGGTGAAGTGTCTTGCCCAAGGACACAACGACAGTATGCACTCCAAGCGGGATTTGAACCGGCTACCTTCCGGTCGCCAGCCGAACTCTTAGCCCATTGTGCTATCTGTCGTCCTATAATAGTGTTAGTCTATGAATGCTTTGATTCGTTCTGCTCATAGTACACTAAACTAGATAGGTTTTACAGCAAGACCTTTGCAAATATAAAGAAATGAACTTTGTTATGGTTACTTGGTGTCCATGGCAATGATTTAGAATTTCTATTTGCTTTTGGCTAGACATAGACATTCAGTAATTACGCACTGTGACCACAATTTCCTCTTTTTCATTATTGTCAAACGCCTAACATCTTCCCCACAGCCCCGCTGAAAGTAACCACAACAGAATCAATGCAGAGTAGGAATGAGTGTGAAAATCCATAGAGGATCAAGCTGAAGAAAGACATGGCGAGTCTGTTAACATTCTCTGTTGAAAATGTGTTCCCACATAGACTGTGCCAACATGTTCTAATGACTGTGAATTAATTGGCCAATATAAGAAAAAAACCTTTAATACTTATCTGGCTATTCATTTTCTTAAAACTGTTAAATCTCTAACTTCTTCCAGTTCTGTGAAAGGTCATTGAAGAGAAATGTTAACTGTTTCTCTACCGGGAATGTTGCCTGATACACTACATGGTTTCCACATAATATGCATTTTACTTTAGAATTAATACGTCAAGCTGCGCACAATGTAATGGAACTTATTTATTTCCACACTGTGATTCCACATCCCTTCCCATCTGTTGTATTGTCTCCAGCCCAGAAAACTGGCTTCAGAATGATAGAACTCATCACAAATCACAACACAAAGTAAGACTTCTCTGTTTCCATAGTTCAACAGTCAACTGTAACAGCATATCCTTACCAGTTTCACCAGCAATACTTACTCTTCAGTGACATTGCCAATCCTTTAGAAATTCCCTTCTTCTGCAGAACCTTGCCATCTCCTTGAAATTAAATCTTACCTCTTCAAATATATATTTGCTGCCTCTTCATCTACCCCCTTCCCACCCTGTAATCCATCTGCCATCCTAAAGCTCTTAACAGAGCTCCAAGCATTTACATAATGGGCACTGCGGGGATATAGATTATTAATACCACATTTACAAATCTAGTGTGAACTGCAGATGCTGGTTAACACCGAAGATAGACACAAAGTGTCGAAGAAAGGCCTCTACCCGAAACGTCACCTATTCCTTTTCTCCAGAGATGCTGCCTGACCTGCTGAGTTACTCCAGCACATTTGTGCCTGGCTTTACAAATCTAAAGGCTTCTCAGTACAAGTTGTAAGATTCTAAACAGTGATTTTAAAATTAGTCCAAAGATCTACTTTGGTGACATTGGTCATTTTCCAAGAAGTCTTGGTTGAACTATATTCTCTCACGACTCTCACCTCCACTGCCCTATACCAAGGGGTAAGTGTGGAAAAAGCTCACCAATATGGCTAATAAATTGTCACTGGTAAATCCTCGGAGATAGAAGCCTTTGTATGAAAATCATAGATTCAAAGAAATGTGCAGGACAGAAATTGCCCCTTTGGTCCACCTTCTCCACATCGATTATGGTGCCTGTCTACAATAATCCCATGTGCCTGCATGAGGCCTGTAACTCGCTGCAACTTTCCTATCCAAGTACTTATCCAAATGCCTTTTAAACATCGCAATTGTATCTGCCCCAACCATCTCCTCTGGCAGCTCATTTCAAATATTCACCACTCACTGTATGAAAATGTAATCCCTCAGATTTCCCCTACCTTACTTTAAATCTATGCCCTCTAGTTTTTGACCCGCTCATCTTGAAAAAAAATATTCTGACTATCTACCCTATCTATGCCGGCTTATAGTATTATAAACCCCTATAAGACACTTCTCAGTCCTCCTATGTTCCAGCGAGAACAATCTTGCCTATTTAATCTCTCTTTATAACTATAGCCCTCCATTGCAGTTAACATCCTAGAAAATCTATCCTGCCTTCTCTCTATTGCCACCACATCCTTCATGTAGCAAAGTGCCAGCACTGCACACAATACTCTTGAGTGCTGTCGAAACAATATTTGATGCAACTGAGCAAGATAATGTTAACAAAAATTACCTGTTGTTTTTCAGATATGAAAGTATTCACTTGTAAGAAATCTTGGATTTGATACTCAATTTATCAAGAATTATGAAATTACAGAGCAAAACCAGCAATTTGGCCATGAGGGAGAATTTGGGCAGAAAGCCCCAATTACTACTATTCTTTGGATTTTTAAAGAGGTTTAGAGAAGTACAGCATGGAAAACAGATCCTTCAACCATTAATCACCCATTCACACTAGTTATCTCACAGACACCATGGGGCAATTTACAGAGGCCATTTAACCTGCATGAGGAAGCCAGAGCACCGAAGGAAATTCACGTGATCACAGGGAGAACGTGCAAACTCCATTCAGAGAGCACCCAAGGTCAGGATCGAACCCAAGTCTCTGATCAAGGCCAGGATCGAACCCAAGTCTCAGTCGTATACAAGAAATGCATGTTGAAGTCAACAGCTGCTGTGGGCAGCAGATGCGTCCAACTTACGGTACGATACGAAACAATAGAACTTTATTTTTTCCAGGAGGGAAATTGATCTGCCAACAGTCATAAAAACACAAAGTACACAAACGCAAAGTACACGAAACATGAAATTAAAGTGACGAGAGGAAAGGCTTGGGGAAGTTGTAAAGTTTGATAGCCACAGGGAAGAAGGATCTCCTGTGGTGTATTTTACTGCATCTTGGTGGAACCAGTCTGTTGCTGAAGGTACTCTTCAGATTGACCAGTGTGTCAAGGAGGGGGTGAGTTGTGCTGTCCAAGGTGCTCCACAGTTTGAGGAGCATACTACCCTCCAAGGCCATCTCGCATGAATACAACTCCGTCCCCAGGATGAAACTAGCCTTCCCGATGAGTTTGCTGATCCTATTGGCCAATTGATCCAATTCTGCCGAATGTGAGATAATTATACATTTATTTTCCACAAATTATAATACTTTTTCTTTGCTTCTCTCTCCTGTGTGTGTCCAAACATTATTTTAATTTATATATTTTGACCACATTTAGAAAAGGCATGGTCAAGCTTTGAACAGTTACACATCACTGCTATCCTGGTCTGAGTTTTTTGAGTGTTGTAATTTATAAAATAAATTGACATCATCAGTGTTTTAGTAAAGGCCACTTGGTAACAAACGGGCCTGAAGCCAGGATTAACATGTTAACTTAATGTCTGTCAACCTGTCACTAAAATATTTATGTTACTTTTGACCGCTTACATTAAAAACCCATTAACCTGGGATTAGATTCTCGCTAGTGAGTGTGATTTCACAATATAGCAAGGTACACCCAGCCTCGCCATTGTTTGTATGGTAAATAAGTTAAAATGGGGGACAGTACACGTTAACATATCATGTGTCATTCAGCAGTTCTAAAGAATCTGTCGAAAATAAGGTAGAAATCAAGATTTCAAAGTACAGAAAATTTGGATCACTGTTTGTTCAAGTGACTTAGTCATTTTATTCGAGGTGCATTTTACCGTTATCCTCTGTGGGACTTGCATATACTTGCCTGAGGAACCACAGACTAGATTTATGGGTACACACTTTTCCTGAGGGTGTATTGGCAAGGTGTTTGGCTAAATGCTTTTTTTTTTGTATTTAGTGCCAACATCTTACTCATTCATTGCAACAAAGGGGCAAAAGGTGAATTCAGTAACTTCTGGGAGCACTAAATCTTTCAAATGGGGAATTCAAAAGAAACCTTTACACAAGGACTGTGATGAAATTGTAGAACACACTCCCACAGGAAAAAGAGGTGAAAAGAAATAAAATAAACTTAGATAAACACATCAACAAGAAGGGGAAAGAGTGTTATGCTGGTGGAGTTAAATGTGATGATTGAAAGGATGCTTGAGTGGAGAATAAATAATGACTTAAGATGTTATGGATCATATGCCCTATTTCTGTGCTGCATATTCTTTATGCTTAGTTGGAAACACTTTCTGAGTCAAGAACTCTGCATAGTTACCTTGGAGAAACAAATACATGCCAAAACTCCAAATAAAACTCAGTGGTGCAGTGGTGCAGTGGTAGACTTGCTACTTTGCAGAGCTTACAGCTCCAGAGACCCGAGTTCGATCCCGACTACGGGCGCCATGTCTGTACAGAGTTTGCATGTTCTCCCCGTGACCGTGTGGGTTTTCCCCAAGATCTTCGGTTTCCTCCCACACTCCAAAGACGTACAGGTTTGTAGGTAAATTGGCTTTGGTGTAAATGTAAAAATTGGCCCTAGTGTGTGTAGGATAATGTTAATGTGTGGGGATTACTTGTCAATGTGGACTCGGTGGGCCGAAGGGCCAGGAATTTTTTTTTTTTTAAATTTGATCCAATTATTATGGCCTCATCTCTAAACTAAACTAAAATGGATGTGTAACAGTGCAAAAAATATTACCAACAGTTAGTGACTGCAAAAAAAAGGTACTTACTGAAGGACTCCGTGGGCTGAAGGGCCTGTCTCCATGCTGTATCTCTAAACTGGTGTGGTTGAATGACAAAAAAATTGGCGAGAAATTGGTGGGGACATGGGGCTTGATGGGAAAGCAAGTGGAAACATGGAATTGATGTAAATGGGTGCATCATGGTTGGTGCAGATGCCTGGGGACTGAAGGGCCTGTTTCCATGCTATGTGACTATTCTATATGTACTCACAAACCATTGGAAGCAATTTATTTGCAGTCTTTTATTTTTGCTTTATCATCTGAAGGTGGGGATGCTACTATGCATGAATATAAGTTATGACCATAAGTCTGATGGCTCTGGGCCTGTATTCACTGGAGTTTGGAAAGATGATGGAGGATCTCATTGAAACCTACTGAATAATAAAAAGCTTGGATAGAGTGGATATGAAGAAGATGTTTCCAGTAATGGGAGAGTCTAGGACCAGAGGACGCAGCCTCAGAATAAAAGGTTGTATCTTTAGAAGGAGATGAGGAGGAATCTCTTTTGCCAAAAGGTGGTGAATCATGGAATTCATTGCCACAGAAGGCATTGGGGGTCAAGTCATTGGGTATTTTTAAAGCGGAGATTGATAAGTTCTTCATTAGTAGGGATGTCAAAGGGATGTCAAAGGGATGTCAAAGGTTACGGTGAGAAGGCAGGAGAATAGGGTTGAGAGGGGAAAATAGATCCGCCATGATTGAATTGCAGAACAGACTTAATGGGCTAAATGGCATAATTCTGCTCCTATCTCTTATGGTCTCCTATATATGTGAAACAGAGGATCATAGAAATAGCCAGAACAGTCATTTTAAGCATGCCATAATACCCGAGCCAGTTTAGTTAATTGTCACGTGTACCAAGGTACAGTGGAAAGATTTTGTTGTGTGCTAACCAGTCAGCAGAAAGACAATACATGATTACAATCGATCGATTTACAGTGAAAAGATACATTGCCAACTACAAAATACTGAGTGTTAATGTTGCACTGGATTAGCGTATCAGCATTTATGGGCCTTGCCCCTGATTTGAATCTTGAATCTGAGGCATCACTGATTTCCTCATTTCTGCTGTTTTCACATCGGGAATTCACATTGCATTATTAATGTTGTCGCAGCTGCCATTATCAATTTTACTTGGTGAGTTAAAAATAACAAACTTGAATAAAGGGAAAAGCTTCACAGTCTGTTATCTTGGAATTGGTTCCGCCAACGCAACTGTTCTCAAAAGGAACATGTTGCTGACTAAATTTCTAACATTATCTTGAAAGACTCGCAATAGAAAAAAGAGAGTGTTACAATATAACTTAAAATCATTTATTTCTACTAAGGGAATGTTGGAAACTATTAATTTTTCACAAATTTAGTGTGAAAAAAGGAGCACGTTTTAACATTAGTTATTTTGCTAATTAGTAAATCATTAATAACGAACAATATCTAAAATTAACCTATAAACACACAAAGGCTTTATAACATTTCTAAGGCAATGCTGACAAAATACTCAGCTTTATTTTTCAGTGTATGTTTAGGAGGATGATGTGTTGGGCAAGTGGGCTGTGGAATGGTTAATAAAGTTTAATGTAGAAAAGTGCAAGATTTCATTTAGTTTAGTTGTTTAATTTATTTTAGCTAGGTTTAATTTAATTTAGTTTAGTTTAGTTTAGTTTAGTTTAGTTTAGTGATACAGCATGGAAACAGGTTCTTCAGCCCCCCGAGCCCACGGCTACCATCAATTCACCGTACACACTACTTCTATGCTATCCCATTTTCTCTTCCGCTTCCAACACACTAGGGACAATTTTACAGAGGCCAATTAATCTACAAACCCACACATCTTGGGGATGTGGGAGAAAACCAGAGCACCCGGAGGAAACTCAAGCAGCCACAGGGAGTTTGTGCAAACTCCACAGACATCACCCAAGGTCAGGATTGAAGCCGGGGCTCTGGTGCTGTGAGCTGACATTTTGGAAAGTAAAACCAGGGCTGGACCTAGGCAGTGAATAGCAGAGCCGTTAGGAATGTTGTAGAGCAGAGGGAATAGATAGACTGAATGCACAGAGACTTTAAACCATAGTACGGGAATCAAGAGTAGGGGAATAAGCTGCCATAGGAGGTAGTTGAAGCAAGTACTATGACAGCATTTAAAATAAATTTGGACAGGTTCATCGAAAGAAAAAGTTTAAAGGGATATGGGCCTTAACATGGGCAGGAACGAATGGTGTAGATGGGGCATCTTAGTTGGCGTGGCCTAGATGGGCTGAAGGGTCTGTTTCCCTGCTCCATGACTACATGACTATGACTCTATGAGCAGTTAAATATCTCTTTAAAAAATATTTCACCCTCACCATATTCACTGTCCTCACAGTTTTTTTTTTATAGCTGTGAGTTCAGGTTGGGCACTTCCTGATTTTTTATCATATCTTAAACCAGAGAACTGGTCACAGCAGGGAAGTAATAACCTGGGCAATCAAAGATCTCGTTTCTCTTCCCTCCACTTGGAAAAACAGATTTAGACTTTACTCACTATGGGGGAGAAAGTGAGAATCTAAAACTGCAGTGAGCTGTGAAGGCAAACTAACATTCTACAGCTTTGCACTGAAGCATATTGGAGCCGGGTCTCTGGCACTGTGATGCAACCACTCTGCCAACTGTACCACTGTGCCGCTCCTCAGGTTTTGCATTTTGGAAAGCAAATATGTAAACGTGCACTATACAATTTTTCCTCTGACGATAGAAGACAAGTTTATGATGAAGCTGTGCGACTATTTAAATACAGTATTCTGGGCAAGTCGCTGAAACAAAACACGGAAATGTTGAGGCACTGTGGGTGGTGTAGTGTAGACCTATCTCTAACATTAGAGAAGCACTGGACAGAGTTGGACCTCTTAGCCTGGAGGGCAAATGCACTAGAGTTAATCTTGTGGAGCTGTTTAAGCAAACCCTGATTCTTTTCAGCTTTTACTCCTTTACTGATAATTAGAAAAATAAAATAAAGTGAGACATAAAACTCTTTTTTTTACACAAATAAACTTCAGCATTGGCAACATATTTTAGCATTACAACCATTACTTTGCTTTTAAAATGCAAATTTTATTCATAGGTTACTAATCAATTGCATATGGATACTAAGTCAATGAAACAAAAACCAAGGATTAGTAAGAACGGGGCACAATGGACAGCTTTGAATATTCAGGTAATATTTATTGTAAAAAGCAAATTTCTTTACATTTGCCACCAGTGGGTTTTTTTAAGACAAAATCATTTAGTCAGATAACGATAATAAATGAAAAGCAATTCTTAACTAAAGTAAAATTAATATCAAAAAAAAATCAAGCCCAATAAATAATCCATCTGAAGTACTAATTTGAAGAGAATCGATGTAGAAGCATGCATTAATACTAATAAAATTATAATTAATGTAACAAGGTCCCTCCTCTTAAAGAAAGAGATAATAGAGGTAAAAATCCTCGAATCTTATAAAATGCAGCAATTGGAAATAACTCGAATGATCCTATGTTTGGATTAAGTTGAATAATTTTGTTCATCCTTAAATAGCTTGAAATATTGATGATGTAAGATATTTAGACTTTCTTCACCAAGAATATTTGGAATTTTACATCCAAGACACATATCTAATTTTATCGCTTTGGCTTCCTCTCATTCACTGTGGAAATTATAAAGGGGCACATACCCACCTCTGTTTTGGATCTGCCAGTACCGCTCAGCTCAAGGCCTTTTTACAACTCTGGTTCGCAAGAATTTAAATCCAGAATTTAAGGGGAGAGTGATTGTCTTTGAATTGAATGCAGGATGCGTATGTACTCAAGGGACTTTAGTTTTATTTTAGTTTCGAGATACAGAGCGGAAGCAGGTCCTTCGGCCCACCGAGTCCGCGCCGACCAGCGATCCCTGCACACTAACACTATCCCACACACATTTGGGGCAATTTTACATTTTATATCAAGCCAATTAACCTACAAACCTGTGCGTCTTTGGAGTGTGGGAGGTAAATGGAGCTTCCCAGAGGAAACCCACGCAGGTCACGGAGTGAATGTATAAACTACGTGCAGACACCACCTATAATCAGGATCATGCCTGGGTCTCTGGTGCTGTAAGGCAGGAACTTTACCACTGTGCCAGCATGCCGAACAGTAGTAACGCTAAATTCAGTGGGGATCTGGGGGAAGAAACCTCCCTGACAGCTGGAAGTATCCAAAACACAAAGGCAGGGCATTTAGAAGTCAATCATCTCATTTGCTCAGCATATTGTCTAAGCCAACTATTTTTGAATGCCACATCTATAAACTTATAATGGCTCAGGAGGAGGCCATTCAATCCGTTGTGCTTATGTAATTTCTCAGCAGAGCAATCCCATCAGTCTCATTCACCTTTTATTTTCCCCTCTTGCTTTGTAATTAATTTTCTCACACATGTCTGTCAACACTTACTTGCACTCTGAGGTAAACAACAATTGCCAGTTAGGCTGCCAGCACGTCCTTCGAATGTGGGAGGAAACTGGATTACCCAAGAGAAACCCACAGTGGTTACAGAAATAATATATAAACTCCTGAATAACACCTATGGTTAGTATTGAACCTGGGACCCCTAGCCTGTCTCCACTTGTACTGTACCACAGTGTTATATATTGGTGTGGGCATGTCTGTCACTGTATGACACTGAGGTACATCATTGGAGGAGTACTTGCACTGTACCGCAAGTGATGTAGTATCTCTAACTGCTGCATGACCATACTACCTGCTCTCCTTCATAAAGTTGGAAGTGGGGATAATTGCTAAGAGTAATGGGCCCGTCCCACTTAGACGATTTTTCAGGCTACTGCCGGCGACAGTCAAGTTACCGGCAGTTGCCTAAAAAAACGGCAACTGGAACGGCGACTGTTATAGTGGAACACACACACACAAAACATCGCTTCCCTCACCAGCCCGTTATAACCATATAACATATAACAATTACAGCACGGAAACAGGCCATCTCGACCCTACAAGTCCGTGCCAAACAATTTTTTTTTCTCCTTAGTCCCACCTGCCTGCACTCATACCATAACCCTCCATTCCCTTCTCATCCATATGCCTATCCAATTTATTTTTTTAAATGATACCAATGAACCTGCCTCCACCACTTCCACTGGAAGCTCATTCCACACCCGCTACCACTCTCTGAGTAAAGAAGTTCCCCCTCATATTACCCCTAAACTTCTGTCCCTTAATTCTGAAGTCATGTCCTCTTGTTTGAATCTTCCCTATTCTCAAAGGGAAAAGCTTGTCCACATCAACTCTGTCTATCCCTCTCATCATTTTAAAGACCTCTATCAAGTCCCCCCTTAACCTTCTGCGCTCCAGAGAATAAAGACCTAACTTATTCAACCTATCTCTGTAACTTAGTTGTTGAAACCCAGGCAACATTCTAGTTATGCAGGCAGGGGACAGGGCAAGCAGGGTGAGCACTGTCTGAGTGATATTCACACAGTGCAAAGCCAAGGTGCTACAGACACACACCGAGATAAGCAGGAAGGTTGGCACTCTAATTAAGACGGCTAAAGCACAGTGTACAGTAAGTCCTTTAAAAGAGGGGAAGGGGGGGGGGGGGGGGGGATAAGGAGAGGAAGGGGGGAAGGAGGGAGAAGGGGGAGAGAAGGGGGGAGAGGAGATAGGGAGGGAGGAGGGAGAAAGAGTGGAGACAACATTTAAGAAGCCAGAGATACACGGCTGTGAAGCTCGGCACACATTTAACTTTATCGGTCGGTTATCCTTGGTTCTGAAAAGTACTGCTTATGCTTTTTTTTCACAATGAGCCAATGTAATTCACTGGTCAGCACCAGCTACAACCTATAAGAACCTACGAGAACCTTCAACCTCCTGGCGACCCACTAGGAACAGGCCCATTACAAATGCTGTTTAGTTATATTCACAATGCCTCAGAAAATGAAGTTGTCCAAACCATGTACACCAATACCTGACCAACCTCACTGCCTGGCTTTATAGGTGGCAAGTAATATTTACACCAAATGTGCATGGGAGTAGTGACAATTTAAAACAAGTAAGGCTAACCATCTCCTTTGATGTTTGTGGCCAAAGTGGTGTGTGGACGGGTGTGCATTTTTTTAATGATATCCCAACATATTGCACGGCCAGGCACATTGCCAGCAACAACTGTACCTCACAAATGAATATACAAAGATGGAGATTTGTGCTTGATAAGACTTTGAGAGTGGTTTAAATTTTAAACAGCTAGCTTTTTTTTAAAATATACTGCAGCGTGTTATTTAGATTCCGTAAATAGTTATCCCAATATCTCATTTTGGAATTTAAATCAGAAACAACAGTCCGCAGGTTAGAAATGTATCTTTGGTTGAATAAACATTAAATTCTATTGAAGTCAATGGAGCCAAACTTAAAATTAAACAAGTTCAACACATAAACAATACCACATTACGTATTCATGATGTCTATTCCCTATTGCCTCTGTATACAACTGTCTCCATAAAGTAGTTGTGAGATCTAATGCAACTCGTGTTAAAGGCTTGAATTACATATGAGAATAATGATGCTGCTGTTATGGATCAAACGGTTTGTTTATGGCAACGAAGACTAACTGAAAGATTAAAGACTTTTATCAGAAATTGTAGCCACTATGAATGAATCAAGTGCCCTATGGTGTGAAAAAAAAGAGAGCTGCACTAATGTAGATCAAACAACCTTGGGTACATGCAAAAGTATCATAATGTCTTCAAAATCTGGGGTTCAATTCATCGAAGTTTAAGAGTAAAAACTGGCTATATTGAGTTCAAGGAAAGTTTACGGAGACTATATTAGCTTCAGCCCAACTGATTATCCTATGAAAGGAAATAAGGACTATAAGAGCAGAATGAGTGATTGGTGACGTTTTATTTTGTTAACTTTCATGAAATTAAGTGTTAAAAGCGATTTTAGTTTATAATACAACCAAAGGGTTGAACGTGTAATTTTCGCATGTGGTGAGGAGGGAAGCCATTGAGAACTGTTGCTCAGTATGTTCCAAGTACAGTTAATTTTTAAGTATGAATTTGATTATTTTGGCACTGTCAGTAAGTTAAATTAACATTCCCTTTAGTAGTCAGCTTGTGTGGATTCCAGTAAGGTCCAAATGAAATGCACATTGGAGCAAATGAGAAAAAGGCTCAAAACCCCCTTGATTGACAGCTTCTTTCTGTTTTAGGGATTATGTCAGGATTGGGGAGGATTATGTCATTTACTTCAATTAACCCTTCTGTTTAACTTTGGCATTTTTAGTGTGCTGAGTTGCAATGAAGTTGAGACCTTTCACCTCCCTAGGAATTATTACATTTTTCTACTTACACGTAATAAACAAAGGCATATTCGCCCATTTTAAATACTCAAATGCTGAATTTAATTTTTGATTCCTTCATTTCTCTTTGCTGGTGGTTCAACGGAGTGTCAGAGATGTTGATGCGGACAACAAGTTACGCGGGAAGATCCGCCCTCGAACAGTTAAAGAAAGTAACATCTGCTTTTGATTTGAGGTCCAGTCAATGATGTTTTGACTGAGTCTTCTTGAGGACTTTTTGTACTTCATAGTAGTTTGTTGTTGAATAACAAATGAGTTTTAGATCAAGTCTTCCAACTTCGCCCCCACATATTGTAGGGGGTGGAGAAGGGGTTAGGTCGGGGTAGATTGCCGGGCTGATACATGGTTTAAGTTTGTTGTAGTGGCATTAGTTAAAAACTGAAATAGACCTTCACCATTTTCCTCAATGCAATTACACAGCACATTTTTTTAAATCAATAGAATAGTCAGATTAATGTTGATGATGGACTATTATTTCATTTAGTGGCAGTCGGAGACTTAACACCTAAAATACACAATACCAATGTTAATAGCATATATTTCCCCAGTTGTATTACTGGGGAATGCAAAATCAGATACTGGTAACAGATACGATCAATTACTAATACCTGTACTTACTGGAATCAACAGGAATGTGAAATTCATTGAGGCACACAGGATTTTTGGGAAGTATTGACAGAGCAGATGCGCAGAGACCTTTTCTAGTTGGAGAATCCAGAACTAGGAGGAGCAGTCTCAAGGGAAGGGAATAGCCAGTTAGGAATGAGCTGAAGAAGACTACCCATACTATCCACTAAGAGCAAATGGAAAAGCCACGCAGAGTTAATGTTTGAAGTAGCAGGCGATTTATAAAACTGATGCGCACCAGGAGACCAGTCAAAGCTGATCTAGCTGAGCACGACTTTGGTACACCTTTTATATTCTCAGTTGACAAGATTACACAGAAACTTGATTAACAGCAAAACTAGGTTTGATTACAGAATGGAGGTTACAGAAATACTTCATTAGGTAACAAACTCGGTCTTGATTACAGAATGAAATGATTATCCACAAGTTTAACTTTGTTTTCAAACTTTGTCTTTGGATAACCTCCATTGTGCTGTCTGGCTCTACCTTCATGCTAAATGGAATATAGTCAGAAAATGTCTGTCAATGCGAAGTTGGGTAACTATAAGGCACTTTGGTCACCTGCAGTAGCAGGAATATACCCCACCACGATATGTGAACAGAAAACCTTGTATATTCGTTATACTATCACTGCCTTCATACAGAGGTTTAAATCTGGTCATACTTCCTACAAGAGAATTTGGTTGAGATTGCTGGTCCTTAATCCAAGTTGTTTCTAGAGGAATTCTCAGCTTCTCAGCACAGTGTCCAGAGCCTAACCATTTTCAGCTGCTTCATCAATAGCCCTATTTCCATAATAAGGTCAGCAAGGGAAGATTTACTGACTACTGTATAATTCCATTCCATTGCAACGCCTCAGAAAATGAAGCAGGAAAATGGCAAGTAACATCTGTGCTTGCAAATATTGTTCCAAAAAGAGAGAGTCCAATCATCTATCCTTGATATTCCATGGCATTACCTTTGTTGGGTTCCACATCACCATTCTTAGAAACTTAACAAGTCCTGCCACAGTGAGAACAAGGGGTGGTCAGAGACTTAGTATTCTGTGACAAGTTACTCTCCTCCTGAGAACCCAGATTTATTCCATTTACTGGACGGAAGTTCAGTATGTGATGCAACACTCTTCACATGCACGAGTGCTACTCCAATAATACTCAACAGGCTGGACACTATCGAGACAAAGCATTCCATTTTGTTGGCACTACGTCCATGACTCAAACATTCACTCACCCCAAAAATTGCTTATCTTCGCCATTTTCTATCAAACGTGTATGCTATGCTACATTTATTCACCAAGAATACTCCAACAGCACTTCAAAATCTGTGACCTCTACCACCACTAGTGACAAGGGCAATGGATACACCAGAACAGTCTCATCTCCAAATTACACACTATCTGGATTAGGCCTTCATCATGACCATGTATAAATCCTGAACTCCAAACTTTATAACATTGGGCATTGGGAGTCTGAATAAGGGGCCCAAACTGACCCACTGAGTTACTGTAGCACGTTGTGATTTTCTCATGTTTTTAACACCTGCAGTTCCTTGCACCATTTTATTTCACTAGAAGTACCATCTCCAAATGGACTACAGCTGTTCAAAACAATGGCACAAATCACCTTGGCAAGGACAATTAGCAATTGGCATAAATATATTGTCTTTGCAAGTGACACTAAATTCACAAAACAAAATTAAAAAAATAAACACTGAGGTTTATAAAACTTTGGAATCCTTTACCTCAGGGTCTGTGAATATCTAGTCCTTTGTAATTTCAAGGCAGAGATCAATAGAATTGTGAACACCATGGGAATCATAACATAGGCTGCACCCTCAGCCCCCTGCTCTACTGACTCTATACTCATGACTGTGTAGCCGGACACAGTTCGAACTCCGATGACACCGCCATTGTTGGACGAGTTATAAATGTTGATGAGTCAGAGTATAGGAGGAAGATTGATCGACTGACTAAATGGTGCCAGAACAACAGTCTTGCTCTCAACATCAGTAAGACCAAGGAAGTGATTGTGGACTTTGGAAGAGGAAGAATGAAGATGCACAAACCTGTCATCATCGACAGAACGGTGGTGGAGAGAGTCACAAGCTTCAAATTCGCGGGCGTGCATCTCTCAAAAGATCTGTCCTGGACCCAGCCCATCGATGCAATCATAAAGAAAGGACATCAACGCCTCCACTTTCGTCGAAGATTGAGGAGATTCGGTATGTCGACAAATACTCTCTTGAACTTCTACAGGTGTATAGTAGAGAGCTTATTGACTAGTAGCATCACAGCCTAGTTTGTCAACTCAAGCGCCCAGGAATGAGGAAGATTGCAAAAAGTGGTGAATGCCGCCCAGTCCATCACAGGTACTGGCCTCCCCACTATCGAAGGGATCTACAAGAGTTGCTGTCACAAAAAGGCATCCAGCATTATCGGACACCCACCCTGGCAAGCTCTCATTTTACTCCTGCCATTGGGAAGAAGGTACAGGAGCCTACAAACTGTAACTTCCAGGTTCAGAAGTAACTTCTTCCCTACAACCCAGGTTGTAGGGAAGAAGTTCAGGGTATTAAACACTACGACCTCCAAATAGGCCCGAACTATATGGACTTGAGGTCATTAATTTTTTTCACTACTATTGTCTATTTATTTGTCTGTTTGTTTATATATATATATATATATATACTGCACTTTTTGTTGTTTATTATTGGTGTTTTCAGAGTACTATGTTTACATTTCTGTTGTGCTGCTCCAAGCAAGAATCTCATTGTTCCGATTTGAGACGTATGACAATAAAACACACTTTACAATAAAACACTCTCTCGATATATGAATAAGGCAGAAAAGTGACGAAGAATCGGGTCAAATTGTAAAGGAGCTTGTTCTCATTATACTGTTAGTTGGTGATAGACTGGGGTTGTGGTATTAGAATTAGTCGGGAATGATGCTGGCCCTAGAATTGGACTGATATAATTATTAAGATGCTCGTAATAAAAATTATATTAACAATATGTTGCAATAGTATTGAATTACATTTATATGTAAGTTACAATGGATCTACTATTCATAACTTGCATTTTGTTCTTGTATTGTACTAATGTCAGTAATACCTTGGCATAGATTCCTGTTTTGCAAATAGATATGAAACAAAAGTCTGCTAATGGGAAGAGTGCATCATTGGTAATAGATTTCAAGTAACTGAAGTTACTAGCAGTAACTGGCTATGTTACTGATAACATACTGGCTGTAACATACTGGCTACTGATGACATACTGGCTATAACATACTGGCTACGTTACTGATAGATTGGAATCGACACTACTTTGTTCATCCATTGATAAAAGAAAGAAAAGGATTTAAACATCAGTCTCGTGCATGTCCCGCTCATCAATAAAAATATATGGTATCTGCTATCCATAATTTCAGGATCAAAATGGGTAATAGATCGAGATGAATGAAGTAATTGAATGTCTATACAATGGGACACGCTCTGTATTCCAAAAGCATTAATGGGTATAGCTTTTGTGATGTTGATCAATAGACCAAGAAACATACAAGGACAAATCTAATTTGGTGCATTAATATGAAATATTTATATCCCCAAAATAATTGTAACTAGAGCTGGAAGAATAGAAATTATTATGTATATGTAAGCATTTTAGCTATTCTTTCTTGCTGTCAATGACTTTTCGGCAATACTGCAGTTCAAATAGAATTGCTTAGTTAGTCCTTCCTATAAGTTGTCCAAGACCCATTATCTATGAGCTGACCTTTCAACTTATACATTCCAACTATTAATGCAAATCTATACTGAGGACAGCATCAAAACCACAACATTCATGTTATGACAAAGTAGCCAAAATCTCTGAATTCTAAAAATGAATTGGTGGTGCAGAGATTTCCAAAGTAATTGAATCCCTGTACTGTGAAAATAAGAGTCTTGTGTGTGGATGATGGACAGATATTGATTCTGATATTGATAGTGACCAATAACTGATGATGTTATTGATTCCAGAATGCATAATTGCTTTATGTCAATTTAAGCATGGTTAAGAAGATAGTTTAAATTTATTCTTCAATCTATTTCAGGTCACCCAGTACCATAATTCTCCTTTAATCTTTTACTAGAAAAAGCGATGACCAGAAAGATTAATTAGTATAGATATCCTATAGGCATCAAAGCAGCATTTGTGTAAAACAAAATTCATCTTCTTGAATGTCAATATCTGTCTCTCCATCAATACGATTGTTATATTCTGTATCGCCACACATATTTTATCATCACTATGAACTATATCTTGATCAGGATCTTTTATTTTCATGAATGGCTGCTTTGGTATTAGTGAAAATGAAACACTATTTGGATGGGGGTAGGGGACTACATTAAAGCTGAGCTTAGTGCTATTCTCACTTAAC
The DNA here is from genome assembly GCF_028641065.1 of Leucoraja erinaceus. Lineage (NCBI taxonomy): Eukaryota > Metazoa > Chordata > Chondrichthyes > Rajiformes > Rajidae > Leucoraja > Leucoraja erinaceus. The sequence goes on along the minus strand of NC_073397.1, from coordinate 12,100,283 downwards.
ATCCACACTTCTGAATTTCGAACAGGAATCAGGCAGTTGTGAGCAGGAATACTTGGAGACGTTGTCCTGGAACTTAAGGTGCTGTCATTACAGTTGTCCCATCACTGCTTTAGTTTAGTTTAGTTTAGAGATACAGTGCAGAAACAGGCCTATCGGCCCACCGAGTCCGTGCCGACCAGCGATTATCACACACTAACACTATCCTACACACACTAGGGATAATTTACAAATGTTACCAAGCCAATTAGCCTGCAAGCCTGTTCATCTTTAGAGTGTTGGAGGAAACCGGAGCTCCCGAAGAAAACCCCTGCAGGTCATGGTGAGAACATACAAACTCCGTACAGACAGCACCCTTAGTCAGAATCGAACCTGGGTCTCCGGCGCTGTAAGGCAGCAACCATACAGCTGCGCCACCCTGTCACCCTAAATCATTTGCTAAATCAACCAATTCAGCATTACAAAATGGATTAATGGGAAGTGCTTGTATCAACACTCCTGGCACAGCATAAATTAAGGCAAAGTAGGCTTTTGCTTAGTGCTCAGAAAGTCTGAGATTTGGTGAATTATTTTAAAATATTAATTTGTTTTCATATTGATATCTGGAAACTCAAGATGAAATATTTTGTGCAATTTTAGCTGTTCTCTTCTGCGCCAGCTCATTACATGGGATTCTTTCCCTCGCCACCTCTTTTTATTATTATGCAGGACAATGTCTAATGTTATGAAGATATTTCCATGTGTGGGGAGATTTAACACACAGTTTGTGCCTGAAAAGCTCCAAATGTACAAGACTAATGGAACTTTAGCTGAGTAAGGTACCACTGTACCTAGTATTTTTTTTTTTTTACTATTTTTTACTATTGTACCTATTATTTTCTTTTAAGTTATTTGTAATTTCCAGAAAACTTGAAAACAGGAGAACCTATCAATATTGGATCAGGGTAGGACCACCTACAAAGGAAAAAGCAAAGTAGACATTTTATGTTGAAAAACCATCATCAGACCTCCAAAAACCTGCCTTACACCAATGTCAACTCAGCTGTTCCTAGATTTCTCTGCTCATATTATACTCACGTAAAGACAGGATACCCAAGTATTAATACAGATGAAAGGTAGAGGGTTTTTTCATGTTGTCGAGGCTTATAAGCCTGAGAAAATATATAACACCTATCTGAGGACAATATGTCAGGATGAAAATTCAGTGGACAAATTCTTATCATAAACAAAGGATATGTTTGACATTGTAATGAATTTCACGTTGGAACCAAATGAAAAACAAAGCCAATTTTGTGGTGTAGCAAACTTAAAGTTGATGAAAAGAAAATGTAAGTGTTGAAGTGGAGATTTATTTTTAGTGGGTTTTCCAATGGAAAATTTAGTATGATGTTATATTTGGGGAATTTGGGGACATATCGCAGCCTTGCAATTCTGCCTTTTAAACCCAAAATAATTTATCTTGGCAAGAATGCTGATAATTCAGAACTGAACATTAAGCAGGTCTAGACACACCAATACATTGTCTTGTTCCTTTCATCAAGGTTAGAAAACTTGGTGCATCATTTTAATTTAGTGAGTGATTCAATGGTTCAACGTTTCTTTATTGTCACGTGTGCACTGTAGAGTTAAATCTTCTTTGTATAGCTTAGACATGCACAGGTTGCCATATTTGGGTGCCATTTACACAAGGAAAAAGTCCAAGGTCCAGTCCACATGCTGGATGTACTGGAGAGCCCCTGATCCAGATAAGCCCAGGTAGGCCTCAGGCTGTTGCAGGGCCTCCTCCAATGCCCCCCGTACCAACATCCCTCTCCTCGCTCAACCACCCTTGCGTCCCGGGGGTGCCCCTGCAGCTAACCTTGAAGGCGCTTCAGGCAATATCCCAGTCCATCTTCTACCGGCCCATTCCTCTCATCCAATGTCACCCACAGCTCCCTCCTCCTCGACTCGCTGGTCTCTGGGGCCGAGCCTGGCGGCTTCCGAACTTCACCTGCAGGCAAAGGCCCAGCGAGTCCTCCATCGTTCCCAGCTGCCTGCCGGGTTCTTCGCAGCAAATGGAACATTTTCTAATTAACAGTCTACTCTAATTCTATCCAGCAATACAATTGTTTTAAGCACACAATAGAAATGTAACTGTGAGTACCTCATGGGACCCATGAAATCCTAGATAAACATACAACAATAATTACATTATAAATTTGCTAAATTATCATTTGCTAAATGGCTGTGTTTTTAGCAATCGAAATGAAACATCGATTGCTCCTTTTTTTTCTTTCTTCTGTCCACCAATCCCCGTTATCTCAAACTTTATTAAAACCTTAAATCACAAAGGTTCCTAATGTTAACAGCAAAGGCATTATCTCCTTTAAGATGAATGGATGCACACCCCTGTTAAGTATCACACTGGGAAACATCATGTGAATGTGTTGAACACTCATCTGCTATTATGCTGACAACGGGATGTAACCTACGTTGCTCACTTGACCTTGTGAAAAAGATTTATTTCCATGTACTGGAAATAAAAATCATTACGCTGCATCATTGAAAAGCTAATTCCACAGAAGGATTGTCTTCAGGAACAAGTGTGAGGACTTGGTTTCTTTGCTCTCTAAATGAACTTGACTGGTTGCCCAAACTCTTAAGTTTTGCACAAAAGGGCACAAAGGCTGGAGTAACTCAGTGGGTCAGGCAGCATCTCAGGAGAACATGGATAGCTGACATTTCAGGCATGGACCCTTCAAGCCATTATACTCTCACTGATTTCTCCATTAACACTGGTTGACCCAAAATGAGCAATGGAAGTTCTTGCACATTTTAGGGCTACATCACTTCCCAAAAATCTTTACAACTCATAAAGCGTAGATACTGCAGCGATAATACAAACCTAGTTTGTTTGCACGTGCGTCAGACGACGTATTGCGCGCTGTTGTCTTCTGTCGTCGTCCAACATGTTGACAGAATTGGTCAACCGACACGTCACAGAGTGCATCGTGTGGTCGTTTCCGGGGATCGCCACGAGGAAGCTTCTGCCATGATCCCCATGCAAACCTAGTAGTTACAATACAATACAATACAATACAATACGGTTTTATTAGTCACATTGCACATAAAGTGCAAGTGAACTGAATTTGTCAGCAGCGGTACAATGATAAAGAACACACAAACTCAATAACATTTTAACACAAACATCCACCGCAGCAATCATCTCTGTGGTGGAAGGCGCAAAAATTGACCAGTCCTCCTCCATTTCCCCCCGTGGTTGGGACCTCAACCCTCCGCAGCCATCGCTGTCGGCGTCCAAATGGTAAAAGGACAAGGTAAAAGTCAAGGTGAGTCCAGAATCGGCTCTTCCCCACCAGAGACTGCGGCTTCAGGCCGGTGTAGGCCGCAGGCCGGCGGTCGAAGATTTAAAGTTCCCGCCGCGCCGCGGCCAGAAGCACCGCAGACCGCAGGGCCGACAGACGAAGCTCAGTTTAAGCGCCAGACTAAGTTTAAATGCAAAGAAAAAACACTGGAAGATCTCAGTGGGCCGAGCAGCATTTGTACGAGGAAATAAATTGTCCACATTTTGGGTCGAACAAGACCAAGAATGGAAAAGGATGATGACCAGTATAAAGAGGACAGGGTCAGGGGCGAGGCAGGTGCTAGTAGGTATTAAGTGGACCAAGAAGGGCTGAAGTATGGTGGGCAGAATGAGACAGACAGTGTGTGTAGGGGTGAGGGGTTCAGTTAGCAGGCAAATGGCCCATAATTAATGGCAAAAAAATCTGCTTTTATTGGGTTCATTCTTTGGTCATGAAACTGGGGATTACCTTTAGCTAAGTTCAATTTAGAGATACAGCACAGAAACTGGTCCTTTGGCCCACCGAGTCCACAACGCCCATCGATCCACAAACACCAGTACTATCCTACACACTAGACACAATTTACAATTGCTTACCGAAGCCAATTAACCTACAAAAATCTGTATGTCTTTGGTTTGGGAGGAAAAGCGGAGAAAATTCACACGATCACAGGGGGAATGTACAAACTCCATGCAAACTGCACCCCTGGGTAGGATATGTGTCCTCAACAACCAATGAAATATAATTATTATCTCAGTTTAACATCTTACTCAAAAGCCTAGAAATTCAGCCCTGACAAATGCATAATACAGCAGCAGCTGCAAATTGTTCTCTGCATCTGAAATGCATCGCATTTAATGCTATTGGCAAACTGATTGCTTGACCATGTCTGTGCACATAAAAATGTTTTACTGTTACTGGAAAGAAAAGGGTGTCGCAGTTTACTCACAAGCAGACTGATGGTCTGTTGCCTTACAGCAGAACAACACATCGATGTAAGATTTCAATTCCGAAACTCCTTATGATTTTCTGAGGCTGTGGAGTCCATTAGCACATTATGCTATCTTACTTTCCAATGTTTGCGCCTTGTTTTGTTTCTATACAACCAGATTAACAGAATTGCTGAACATTTATAGAAGGGAATGTGTTTTTAATCTTAAATAGCTATCCATCCTGAAGCAAATAGTGTTTGGTATGAATTAATCATCAGACTGCAAGAAGGCGTGTGGTATGATTGTCTTCATTGCTTGGGGCATTGAGTGCAGGAGTCAGAAAGCCAGGTAGCAGCTTTATTGGACTTTTGTAAAGCCACATTTGGAGTAGTGCATGTAGTTCTGGTCACCCCAATACAGGAAGGATGTGGAGGCCTTGGAAAGGGTGCAGAATGATGCCTGTTTTAGAGGTATTGGTTACAAGAAGAGGTTGGACAGAATTGGTTTGTTTTCTCTGGAATGCTGGATATTGAGGGGGGATCTGATGGAAGTATTATATGATTACGAGAGACACAGATAGTCAGAACCTTTCCCAGGGTGGAAATATGAAACACTAACTTTAAGGTGAAAAGTGGGGCAAGTTTCTTGCTCAGAGGGTGGTAGGTGCCTGGAATGTGCTGCCAGGGGTGATAATGGAGACAGATTTGATAGTGGTGTTTAAGAAGCTTTTAGATAGGCACATGGATATGCAGGGAATGGGGAGGTACGGATTATTTACTGGCAGATAAGAGATGGTCTCGGCATGTTTCATTTTTTTTTGCAATATTATAAGGGATCGTTCAGACCATCACGTTTCTGCAAATCCTGAGTGAATCCACAGCCACAGTCCACAGCCTATTTTATCTCACATGCCCATTAACTTTCCTCTGATTTTCTTACCATCCACCTACTCTAGAGGTGGAATAAGTTACCATTTACCTGCTGTGGAGGTAGGATAATAATAATAATAATAATAATAATAATAATAATAATAATAATAATAATAATAATAATAATAATAATTCCACATTTTATTTGTATGGCGTTTTTCAAGGACTCAAAGTCGCATGTCACCATCCACCATCTACTGTAGACTTTAGACTTTAGATTTAAGAGATACAGCATGGAAACTCTCCCTTCGGCCCTCTGGGTCTGCACTGACCAGTGATCATCCCATACACTAGCACCACCCTACACACTAGGGACAATTTTCAGAAGCCAATTAACCTACAAACCTGTTCGTCTTGGGAGTGTGGGTGGAAACCAAATCACCCAGAGAAAACCCACGCGGTCTCAGGGAGAACATCCAAACTCTGTACCGACAGCACTCGTGGTCAGGATCGAACCTGGGTCCCTGGCTCTGGAGGGCAGCACATCTACCGCTGGGTCACCGTGCCGCCCTGTGCCACTGCTTCTTCAGCTTGCTGGAGCGGTGAGGCTGTAGTGTAAATCGTTATGCCGTTGTGCCAATTATGCGTCAATACGGGTCCAGTGTTAAACTGTTGCAATATCCGTTTTACTCAATTGCATCAATTGATACACTGAGAATGATTTGACTCTGAGTCAAGTGGCAAAGCCAATGGCTCTCTTACATATATCTTTATCACTGTTTGCGGCTATCATTCACAGGGTCTAAAGATGATCCTGGTGATGATTTTAACTTTTAGAAATGTGGCACTAGCGGGCACTAATCTCATATTACTCTGTTTATATTAAAGGCAATCAGTAGAAATGTTCAGAATTTCATTTCATTCAATGCATTTGTGTGGTTTAGTTTTGTTCAGAGATACAGTGCCCTTTGGCCTACCGAGTCCTTGCCAACCAGCAATCCCTATATACCAGCACTCTAGGGACAATTTACAATTTTTACCAAAGCCAATTAGCACATAAACCTGTACGGCTTTGCACAGGAGGCAGTGGAGGCCAATTCACTGGATGTTTTCAAGATAGATTTAGCTCAAGGGGGAAAGCAGGAATGGGGTACTGATTTGCAAACCTATACTACTTTAAGAATCTCAGTTTCAGCTGAACTATATTTGAACTAAAACCATTTTCAATGCCCTGTCGTTATGTCAGAAGATGAAAGGAAAGTTAACAATTTATCTGTAGGAAGGAACTGCAGATGCTGCTTTAATCTGAAGATAAACGCAAAATGCTGGATTAACTCAGCAGGACAGGCAGCATCTCTGGAGAGAAGGAATGGGTGATGTTTCGGATCGAGACCCTTCTTCAGACTTCAGCCATCAAAACAACCTCAGATTTAAAATGTTGCCTGACCGCCTACATTCCTTCAGCACTTTCTTTTGCTCAAAATTCCAACATCTCCAATTCCTCCAAGGATTCACTTTTTCATTCTCCTCCATTCTTAAGTCTTCCCAATCAATCACTTCTACTCATTCAGACTGAAGAAGAGTCGCGACCCGAAACGTCAGCCATTTATTAACAATTTATCTGTCCTGGTTTTGGAGTGGAAGTGATTCAGTGGGCCTTCATTGCGAGAGGATTTGAGTTTCGGTGCAAGGAGCTCCTACTGCAGTTGTACAGGGCCCTGGTGAGACCACGCCAGCAGTATTGTGTGCAATGTTGGTCTCCTAATTTGAGGAAGGACATTATTGCTATTGAGGTGTGCAGCGTAGATTCACCAGGTTAATTCTCGGGATGGCGGGACTGACATATGATGAAAGAATGGGTCGACTGGGCTTGTATTCACTGGAAGTTAGAAGGATGAGAGGATATCTTATAAAATTCTTAAAGGGTTGGAAACGCTAAATGCAGGAAAAATGTTCCCGATTTTGGGGTAAGAATAAGGGGTAAGCCATTTAGGACTGAGATGAGGATAAACTTTTTCACCCAGAGAGCTGTGAATCTGTGGAATTCTCTGCCACAGAAGACAGTGGAGGCCAATTCACTGAATGTTTTCATTTGGTGCTGGCTCAAAGGGCCGAATGGCCTACTCTTGAACCTATTTTTTAATGTTTGTATGTATCATGCCCTGCCCACGGATATGCAGGGAATGGAGGGATATGGACTATGTGCAGACAGAAGAGATTAGTTTAACTCACCATCATGTTCAGCAAGGACATTGTGGGTCAAAGAACCTTTTCCTGTGCTGCTCTGTTCTATGTTCTACAATCTATGTCGAAGCTTGGAGGTTAATAGTTTTGGAAGGTTAATGGGAAGAAATAGGAGAGTGGAAGCACTTTCAAAGATCCCTGAGAGGCAGAATGGGCTGAATGGTGTCCCATTGTTCTGTATAATTCTGGGAATTTGCACCACTTTGCACAAACTCATAATGGAAGCATATTATTGGAGATGAAGGAATAGAGATATGCGTTAGGAGAGAGGGAAGGATGGAGATGAGAAATGTTTTGGAGTTGCCGCAATGACCATTGTGACAGGTCAATTGTGGAGAGAGGTCGTCACACTTGAAGTTGACTAGGGATGGACCTCATTTTGCTCCAATCACAAACTCAAAGGTTTATTAAAGCTCAATTTCCACGCTTGCCTATTCCTCAGGGACCCAATCGTGCCTGCTGCAGAGACACTGGCGAGGGAGACAAGCATTCCCAGTCACCTTTAAAAAATCTATCAGAGAAAGAAGCTGACCTGGTATTCGACATTGGAAAATGCTTGCACACGATGATAACAACTTATTCAGCAGATGTTCAAGGAGCTGCAACACACACATATTCTGGCCTCAGCAGTTCTGGATTCCACTTTCACTGAGGACCTAATATATTGCAGTGAAATGAATTGCTGGAGCCTAATAGAAGGGGAAAGCTGTATATTTAGCCTACAGAACCTCCTCCTCAAAAGCTAACTACTATTTTTGTCTGTGCCTTTTTAAGGTGGGGGGGGGGGGGGGGGGAGGGGGAGTAGATTGGTAAAGGGTAGGAACTGCAGCAGAGAGATGCTACTGATATGGTCAAAAATTGGTGACCATAGGGTTATTGTGTAAACAAGGTTATCTGGTCAATGAGTGAAAGGGTAGCAGTTAGAGGGTGAGAAAACAGGCAACAGAATGTAGGGGTTGCCAAACGCAAACATGTACTCCACACCCAGAAGAACAAAAGATCTACCAGCATTTGGAAAGGAAAGGAAAGGAATGACTATGGAATATTTAGCACTGCTTTGTACATAGGAAATCATGTCTCACAAGTTTGTGGAAGAGGTGACAAAGAAGATTGAAAAGAGCAGGATGGTATATGTTGCCCACATAGACATAAGCAAGGCCTTTGACAAGGTCCCACATGGTAAACTAGTCTGTGTTCAAGAAGCAACTGCAGATGCTGGAAGATCGAAGGTACACAAAAATGCTGGAGAAACTCAGCGGGTGCAGCAGCATCTATGGAGCGAAGGAAATAGGCGACGTTTCTGAAATAGGCAGTCTGGAGAAGGGTTTTGGCCCAAAACGTCGCCTATTTCCTTCGCTCCATAGATGCTGCTGCATCCGCTGAGTTTCTCCAGCATTTCGGTAAACTAGTCTGGAAGGTTAGGTCAGAGACTTTCAGTCACACCATATGATGCCAGTTAATACTGAAATCATTGATCAGGTCAGGGCTGGCTTAGTGGAAATTGCCATTGAGGTGGATATAAAAGATCTATTGGAACTATTTACTGGAGAAATATCCAAGTCAGTATTTATCCTTTCAGGAACATCTCCTTAACTCCTTTATCTCACAGTAGATCATTGCACCTTGTGCGAGTCATACACTTCAAGTGAAATCAAAAGGACGAAGGTGCTGGAATATCTCAGTAGGCCAAGCAGCATCTCTGGAGAACATTGGACATAGGCCAAACACAGACCGATGGGACTAATGTTGGTGGGGCATCTTGGTCGGCATGGGTATTGGGCCGAAGGGCTTGTTTAATTGCTGTATATTTCCATAACTCTATGACTCTATCTAATGCAACTTCTAAAAGACAAGGATATAGGGAGGCCTGATAGAGATATACAAAATTATGAGGATCAATAGTTGGGAACATTTCCTCAACACAGAGGTGTCTGAAAATAGAGTATGTGGGTTTAGAGTTTGAAGTAGGATGTTTAGAGGATATCCGAGGGAGAACTTTTTCACCCAGAGGTATGAATGGAAGCTGGAACACACTCCCCAAGGGGTTTCCGAAGTAAGAGACTCTCACATTTAAGAAGTGTCTAGATAACAACTTGAATTTCCAAGACATAAAATGCTATGAGCAAGGGGCTGGTAAATAGGATTAGCATAGATGATGGGCATGGACATAATGGGCCGAAGGGCCTAGTTCTGTGCCATTGGCTATCTGATTCTAAAAGTTCAAGACTCTGAAATGAAGTGTAGATTTATTTAAGAGGAGAATTAAAAATATTGCAGTACTCAAGGAGTTAAGCCAAGTCTTTTCCAAAAAAGATCTCAATTTCACACAAGTTTCACGCACACATCTGGTTTAGGATCACGTAGGATTGTCACACCACTGACAATTGACATTTCAGTCTAAGCCTGAAAATATTACTTGGGCCAAGGGTCTGGTTTCGACTTAATGTGTAAACACCAGCCAACTTTGGAATGAAGAGATCTTCAGGCCAGTTTATTGCTACTCTTTATTTGTACATCAGGTTTTGGCTTCTGCACATAATACAGAAAGTTGCCAATAACTACTGGTTCAATCTGTCAATGTTTTGTAATCGGTATTAAAGGAATATTATGTTACTGTCATGTTTTTTAAGGGATCCTATAGTCCTTTCCATATGAAATAGTGGCATCAGGGATCTTGGACCTGCAACCCTTAGGAGGTACCAAGTATTGGACTCTCTTAGGGAATATAATATGTTTGCTAAACCACAACTAGGCTGCAAACCCCCCCACAGAGAAATGCACTGCAACACAGTATTTTTGTCAAACAATTCTATCAAAAGGTTCAAAATGCTGGAGTAACTCAACAGGTCAGGCAGCATTCCTGGAGGCGACATCCTTGTTTCCACACATCGGCATTTCTTTGTTTCTACTCTCCAGGGATATTGCCTGATCGATTGAGTTACTTCAGCGTTCTGTGTCTTTTTTTGTAAACCAGCATCTGCATTTTCTTGGATCTACATTTTGACTGTGCCACTGCAAAGTCTTCTCACGCTCCAGAAATCCTGCCTGACCCGCTGAGTTACTCCAGCACTGTGTGTCTTTTTTTTGTAAACCAGCAACTGCAGTTCCTTTTTTCCAGCTTTCTTCTCCACTCCTGTAATCAGTCCGAAGAAGGGTCCCATAGTTCTAAGTAAAATGTGCAGCATTAGGCCATTCAGCCCATCGATTCTACACCACCATTCAATCATGGCAGTTACTGATCAAGAATCTGTCAATCTCCACTTTAAAAATGCACATTGACTTGGCCTCCACAGTCATCTGTGGCAATGAATTCTCTGTGACCAAATACATTTCTCCTAATCTCCTTTCTAAATGTACATCCTTTTATTCTAAGGCCATGCCCTCTGGCCCTAGTCTCTCCCACTAGTAGCAACGTCCTCTCCACATCCACTCTATCCATGTTCTCCACATCCACTCTGTCATCTCAACCTAAACATCACCCATCCATGTTCTCCAGAGATGCTGCTTGAGTTACTCCAGCACTTTGTGTCCTCTTGCCTGTTTGGTGTGGTATCTGTCAGTCATCTGGGAGCAACAGGATAGCTCAAGACCCTTCCCCCATCCTTATTCTCAACCTCTCTAACCTCCTACCCTTCTGAGCAACAGTGCCCATAATCAACCTAATTAGAACTGACAGGTTTTAGCACACTTTGAATTGATTCCCAATCACAACAAATGATGTCTCCCATTGAATGAAAGTAATTCCCGTGCATGAACACCAATTCCTGTGCACAAAGACAAGAACAGCATGTCTCCTACATTTGTGGGAGAGAGAGATTAGTAAGGTCCAGGAGGGAGGGAAGGAAGGAGGGAAGGAGGGAAGGAGGGAAGGAGGGAAGGAGGGAGGGAGGGAGGGGGGGGAGGGAGGGAGGGAGGGAAGGGAGGAGGGAGGGAGTGAGGAGGGAGGGAAGGAAGGAAGGAAGGAAGGAAGGAAGGAAGGAAGGAAGGAAGGAAGGAAGGAAGGAAGGAAGGAAGGAAGGAAGGAAGGAAGGAAGGAAGGAAGGAAGGAAGGAAGGAAGGAAGGGAGGATATATATTTATAAAGCTTTTCTATAACCTCAGTAAAACCTGTTAGAAATTTGTTACAATCAGTGAAGTGTAATCACAGTTATAAAATAGCAAGCATGACCACATAATTGGGCACTGCAATGTGATAATAGAGCAGAAATAAGACCAGCACAACTAAAAGTGTAAATTGCTCGTTCTAAGCTTCTAGTCTAGTTTCAGTCAAAATTCACTGAGTCAAGCACTTGCGCATCTAAACTTTATTTTGACAAAACACAATTACAGTTCCAACTACTGTACCTAACCACCGTGGGTTCGATCCTCATATCTGCCTGATCAAACCCTCTTAGCCTCGCTCAAGCAGAGACACTCCAGAAGGTCACGCAGTCCTAAGCATTCTCCCAGAAGATCGACACATGACCTCATGGGAGCGGACTTTTACAGGTCCCCGAACCTTGAGGGGCCGAAGCACATGGGGGTGGTTTCTTTACAGTCCAATAACAGATATTGATTAACCCCGCACATGAAAGACATTTCCCTAGCCCAAAAATCAAGTGGCTAATATATTGTATTCAAACAGTTTCTCAAAGGAAATGAACATCGCAACATGTGCCCTGATATGCAAGAAAACCAGACAAGGCTCAATACTTAATCCAATCAACATCCAGCAAAGTAAAGCTTTGCAACATTATTTACAATGTGTAAGTCTGGTTTGCATTCGTCCAATCCATTCTATGCATTTTGCACCTAATTGCCAGGGTCTGCAGATGTTCCCATTCTCTTTCTGCAGCTCTAATCTAAGCTCTAGACAAATTGGCACCATTCTGCAGCTTGTCACATTTCTACAGAAAGCACTTTTAAATTGACCAAATAGATACATGTGTGTGTATATTACATTCTCCATCTATCAACAACACAAGATGATGATGTTTCTTCCCAGAATCTTAGCAAGCTTCCCGAGTTTCCGTGGGCATAGCTTCACAATTTCCGTCTGATGAGTCTTCACCTCCCGAGTTTTCATGGGCGCAAATTCCCTCCATCTGTGTTGTTGCCCATTCTTCCATCCCTTTCCATAGTTGAACCTATAACCCATAACTCCTGAAAAACTTGGGACAAAGCAAGTTACCATTCATGCACCAATGCTTCCCCATACATTCACTGTAATTCTGCAATACTATCCCTTTTCCATTTCACTATCACTATCCCTATTATATTCTGCTCTATCACTGTATTCCTATTACTATTCTGTTCTATAATGTACTCTTTTACTTTCCTAGGATCAACACTAATCATCTCTCTCCTTATTCACACGATGTTACAATATGTATATCTGATGATGGTTTCTCATATAAATTTCAGCTGGGTTCAGTCCAGATTTCCCTACAAGCGTGACTCTAATTTAAAGCAAACCATGAAATATGTTTCAATTCAACCAAAATCGGTCTCACCCTGCAATTTACTATTTTTAATTTTTAGTGTCCATCTCATCCTTCTCATTCCACAGTATTGTGGCTGATAACACAATTCCATTCCAATTCCTGTGGAATTCCCAGCTGTTCAAATTTAATCAATCAATTTCCATTTGTTGTCAATTCTATCATAAATCCAATTAAGAATGCCAAATCGAGTGACAATTTCATTCCACCTTGATAATAGAAGCCGTTTTACCATCAAGGGTCAAACAATTTAGATCCATCAGTCAAATACATCGACTCTGATATCTCCGCACCCGTTCAAGTTTCTCCTTCTAATTCAATAGACTTCTCCTCCAGTACTTCTTCCTTAGTATGTTGGCTCGGCTCTCAGTCCAGAGGGGTTCTCTTATACTAGTTTCCTAACCACTGAGTAATTTCTAGTCTGGTCTCTTAAAGGGAAGTCCTGCTGTTCACAGTCCCTCTTTGACCATTTCCAATTCCAACTCTCGTATTCCCTGAATAATTTTTATGCTACCATATCTTCCCAAGTTCCATCCTTCCTGATGTTCTCTGAATAATCATTCCCATCTTTGGCTGCCCGTCTGGGGATGAGACAATAACAATATCAATTAATAAGGCACAAACTCAGTAACAAGTTAGTATAATAGCTTCTTTCCCCACTCCCGTACCTCCTGCACAATAAGTTTGTGTCTTCTCTCCTTAGTGCCGTTTCAATTCTCCTTAGTTCCCATTCCTTCTCCCACCAGCTATTATGTTTCCCCTCTCGTCTTAATATGGGTCTCTGAGCTGCCGTTAGACCAGGTTGCATTGCAGTGTGGATGTCTGTGGCCCGGGGGTCATTTACACCTACTGCGGGACTTAATACCAAAGGTGGAGTAGACGGCTTTCTACAAACGAATTGCCTACGGGGAATCCGTTCTATACCCCCATCGTCGGGAAATGGCTCTGACTTATAGTACTATCAATGTCAGGATCAATGTCAGGATCCTGCTGTCTCACCCTTAGAAAAGCTACTTGTTTTGTCTCTGTACTTCAGGAAGGATTCTTTCACTTTCCCACTACTGAATTTCCTAATTAATTTTGGTACCCACTTCGGGGAAGCCTTCCTTCTAGCTCCTTGATCTCCCATACTATCCCCCACTGGTGGAGCAATCATAGGAGCTAAAAGGTTCTTCCCCGATTTTTCTGCGTTGGATTTGAATTTAGTGGGAGGAGTCAAAGATACCGCTGACTCCTCCCGTGTGCCCGGCTCGCAAGCTGCGCATGGTGTCTCCGAACTGAGAACATGAGAGTGCTGCGAGGAATGCTGTGGCTCCATTCTGAAAAAGTCTACCCACCCTGGCATATTGTGAGCCTCCCTCCCTTCGAGGTCTACAGATACTGCTGCACTCTTACCAAATTTAATGTTTAATTTTAATCAGCACCTCCCCTTTAAGAGCCATCTCAGTAGTTTTCCCTTTTAGAAGATAGTATTCTCTGCTGCTCCTGCTCCTGCTGTTGGCTTCCACTATCTTCCTTTCCCTGTTCCACAATGTCTCGAGAAGGACCAGTTCTCTCGTGTTCCCCTCTAATCCCTAATTTACACACTGCCATTCTTAAAGTAGACAGCAGAACAATATTTTTACTTATTTTCCTTCTAGTGAAGAACATTCTCCATTCCTTTCCTCCCTGTTTCCATATCGTTTAACAATTGTTTCTACGTAATTTATTCCTATTACAGATTTTAGTCCATCCAGTTGCCAAAGTTCGCTTCACAAAACTCCATTTAATTCTCCAGATAATCCTCTTAATCTTTCTGCTTCATGTGGAAGCTTCTTGCAAATTATTTTTATTGGGCTTCTGGGTCGATTTGATAAGTCCTTCTCTGAAACATTCCCCATTTTTCTGCACAATAGTTACAATATAAAATAAAATTCCAGACACTCACTAATATTCAAACTCACTCCTTCCTTTCAGACTCCAATGTCAATGGCTAATCGTCTCTCAGATTCACACCTATTCACACAATTGTTCCCTTCCCATCGCCAATCACCCATTCAATCGCTCCTATTCAGTTATTCAAATCAATTGCTCGTATTCAATCGCTCTCCCAACTTTCTTATCAGTTAGATCACAATCACTTCATTCAACTCTAAACTTTCAAACAAAGGATCTCCGGTTTCTCAACCCAAGACTCCAACTCTCAATCAGTATTTCCAAAGCAGCAATCTCTCCCACTCAAACTACTTTAAGTTCGCACAGACAAACAAATCCGATCCACACCAATAAAACTATAATCAAAAAAGAAAGTATTCTCCTGATTACAAGTAACCCCAGACATAAACCCAAATATAAACTACAAGCATCCGATAAATCACACTCTAATAAATCCTCCTCGTGGCGCAATCGGTTATGGAACGACTCGTCCCCGACACAGCGATCGAAAGAGTACAAACCCTGATCGAACCACCATGACTCAGAATCTAACAATACCACAATCTAAACAATTACAAATATTTAATTCAAACACAATTTTACTTCAATATCTAATACCTAAAAATCCTTAAGCACTCACACAAGCATCAATACAAATAGCGGTCCGCGAACTTAACACACTCTAAATCTTAATACATCCTAAATTTATTTACAGACACAAAATATTTACACAATAACAGTACAAAAAGACGATGCGAGATTTTTACAATTTACAAAAAATGATTTAACGCGCTAGCGCACAGTTTACAAACACTCATTCTCAATGCTGCGTCACACTGTTATCAATCAGTGAACCTCTCCCTCAAATACCGAATATTTTCCCCTTCCTAGGTTACTCTTTGTTGAGGGGTACTACTCCTTAAATGACTACTTTTCCTCTCAAATGTTATTATCCTAATGCTAATACTGGACTTCTATAGGGGGAGCTATATCCCTCCTCTCTAAGTTCCACAGCCAAACCCTTTGAATTTGGATTACTTTTCACCAAGTAAATCAGGTTCGCATCTCTCAGTTAATCTTCGCTATCAGGTACTAATCAACAGTCGATCAGAGGGTTACTATTCACCGTTGATCAGCCGCTATTTGGAATCGATCATGACGCACAAGTTCTATCTACACTGAATTCGAATTCTACCATACAGTCAGAACTTCAATGTGAAATTTTGTATTTGGAAATTTGATTCTGTAATTTAGACTTGTTCTCGGACCCCTAGTTTTGATGTGTACCACTCCACATACGCGGGCTCTCTAATTCAAACTAAATTGTCCAATGAAATCTCGAATGGACTAGAGTATTCCCAGCCAAACTATACTCTAGACACCGAGACCGATGCCTTTTCCAGGTTCCTCATCCGTCACTCAGGGAGGGACTCAGATACCTTCATGCAGACACCCCTCTCTGCTGGGTGCCGGGGGTTCAGCACCTATCCTCTTCGCGCTGGCAGATGATGCCGATTTTCAGAACGCATCTTTCCAATCAGCGCTCCCTGCAAAGATAGATAAATACGTAGACCAGACCTGTGTTTCAATACCCCACCAATTGGATACCAAATATGGACAGTGGGCCACCCCTCACCCAATGAAGCGTGAACGGCTCTCGTCAAACAGCTGCAGCCTGCCAACTACGACCAAGTTTTGGGCCACTCCGCGCCCTGTTTTATGGGCCCCTAACCCAGAGGAGTGCTAACCACCCCTCCGTGCTTGCTAGACTCAGTTTTAATGGTCTCGATTGGACCCTTTCCCAAGCCAGCGAAAGATCGATCCGCCCCAACAAACGAAGTGGCGAAAATCAATGCAAAAAACGCACAGCGGGCCCAATTTCTGCACTCGTGATCGAAACAGCTCAACACCCTTGATCGCAAACTTGTTTTTGGGGGTCCATTGAGATCCTGGATGAGCCTCCAATGTAAATTGCTTATTCTAACCTTCCCCCCAGTCTAGTTTCAGTCAAAAATCACGGAGTCAAGCACTTGCGCATCTAAACTTTATTTTGACAAAACACAATTACAGTTCCAACTACTGTACCTAACCACCGTGGGTTCGATCCTCATATCTGCCTGATCGAACCCTCTTAGCCTCGTTCAAGCAGAGACAATCCAGAAGGTCACGCAGTCCCAAGCGTTCTCCCAGAAGATCGACACAGGACCTCGCGGGAGCGGACTATTATAGGTCCCCGAACCTCGAGGGGCTGAACCACATGAGAGTGGTCTCTTTACAGTCCAATAACAGATATCGATTAACCCCGTACATGACAGACATTTCCCTAACCCAATAATACAGTGGCTAATACATTGTATTCTAACAGTGTTTCTCAAAGAAAACAAACATCGCAACATGTGCCCTGATATCCAACAAAGTAAAGCTTTGCAACATTATTTACAATGTGTATGTCTGCTTTGCATTCATCCAATCCATTCTATGCATTTTGTACCTAATTGTCAGGGTCTGCAGATGATCCCATTATCTTCCTGCAGCTCTAATCTAGGCTCTAGACAAACTGGCACCATTCTGCAGCTTGTCCCATTTCTACAGAAAGCACTTTTAAATTGGCCAAATGGCCTTTACTCAATTTTAGTGTCCTAGCCTCTCCAATTTGGCTAGGATTAACAAAAGTACCAGCATCTGCGCCACAAACTCAGCTTTGGAAGTTTAATTTGCCAGCATTCAGATGACCAAGTCTAAATTTCTCAGCAAATCTGCTCTAGACGTTGATTAATGAGAGACATACAAATGAAAAAGGAGAGGTGATCGTATCGAAACAATAAATATAGTATGCGAAAGTTGAACATGCAGAGAGAGAAAAGGGCCTGTTCCACGAGCATGCGACTCCATGCGGCAAGCGCGACCTAAGCGACTCCATGCGGCAAGCGCTACCTAACGTGGTCGCTTGAGCCGTACGGCCTCGCGGGGCCGGTCCCACTTCGATCGGCGGAGCCATATGGAGTTGTGCGGAGCTGGTCCCGACATTGCGTGGGGCTCCGAAAAACTGACCGCGTTTAAAAATTACGCGCGGCAATGGCCTGCCGGCCAGCAGCCGCCTCGACGCCGTACGTCACGCGTGAACTTCCCACGGACTTCGCTCGCACTTCATGTCACTCACTTGACGTCCGCGCGGCTCCCGCTTCTGGTTCTGTTGCGCTTGCCACATTGAGTCGCTTAGGTCACGCTTGCCGCATGGAGTCGCATGCTCGTGGGACAGAAAGGTAGAGAGAAAGAGAGAAAGGTAGGAGCTGAGAAAACTGCAAGAAAGCATAAAACAGAGTAAGTGCAGAACTGTATAGAATAACAAGAGGAACATAGGAGTGAGATTGCACATCGCAGCACACTTTTAAATGTCCACAGTCCGGCTCACTCAGCCCATTTTAACCTCTAAACAGGTCTCCATCAGACTTCTAAAGCAGCTGTCCATATTAATGACAACCACTCAGCTCACTGTCTAAAATTAGAATTTGGATTATATTGGTGGTAAACAGAACACATGTCGACTACAGAGCAGACAACCCACCCAAGCCTCTCAGCCCTTGATAGGTAGAAGGCAGAGGTGTGACAATTTAAAACGTATTGATTAAAATTAAAGGTTCAACATCTAAGTCACATATCAAGATGCCACGGTCTGGCTGACTAGTTCAGTTTGTTTTCAGGCAGCTTACAACCCAGCAGTATGAACGTTGTTTTCTCTAGTTTTACTTTAGTTTTGGTTTAGAGATACAACACAGAAACAGTCCCTTCAGCCCACTGAGTCCGTGCCAATTAGCGATCCCTGCACACTAACACTATCCTACACACACTAGGGACAATTTACAATTTTTACCAAGCCAAATAGCCTACAAACCTGTACGTCTTTGAAATGTGGGAGGAAACCGGAGCACCCAGAGAAAATCAATGCAGGTCACAGGGAGAACATACAAACTCCATACAAACAGCACCCGTAGTCAGGATCGAACCCGGGTCTCTGGCTCTGTAAGGCAGCAACTCCCCGCTGCCTTACAGAGTAACTCCTGCCTCAAGTAACTCCTGCATTCCTTCAAGGCCTGTCCCACTGCGGCAACCTAATTTGCGAGTTTAGAAGAGTTGGCGCTCGACTCAAACTCGCAGCATGGTCGACACGTGGTCCTAGGAGGTCATTGTCACTCTCCTTCATGCTCGAGGGAAATTCCCGCATACTCGTACAGTTTGGTCGAGGAATATTTTTCAGCATGTTGAAAAATTTTCCGCGAGTAGAAATTGGTCGGCATGGTTCTTTTCATTGATCCCTGGGATGGCGGGACAGTTATTGATTCCTGGGATGGCGGGACTGTCATATGAGGAAAGATTGAAAAGATGGAAAAGACTAGGCTTGTATTCACTGGAGTTTAGAAGGATGAGGGGGTTATCTTATAGAAACATATAAATTTATGGAATTATAAATGGACTGGACAAGCCAGATGCAGGAAAAATGTTC
Organism: Leucoraja erinaceus; assembly: GCF_028641065.1. Lineage (NCBI taxonomy): Eukaryota > Metazoa > Chordata > Chondrichthyes > Rajiformes > Rajidae > Leucoraja > Leucoraja erinaceus. The sequence goes on along the minus strand of NC_073397.1, from coordinate 12,081,003 downwards.
CCAATGTGGGGACAGTCCAGAACCAGGGGCCACAGTCTTACAATAAAGGGGAGGTCATTTAAGACTGAGATGAGAAAATACTTTTTCACCCAGAGAGTTGTGAATTTATGGAATTCCCTGCCACAGAGGCCAGTGGAGGCCAAGTCACTGGATGGATTTAAAAGAGAGTTAGATAGAGCTCTAGTGGAGTCAAGGGATATGGGGAGAAGGCAGGCACGGGTCATTGATAGTGGACGATCAGCCATGATCACAATGAAAAGCGATGCTGGCTCGAAGGGCCGAATGGTCTCCTCCTGCACCTATTTTCTATGTTTCTATGTTTTGAACTCGTAGTGCCGTGGAGTGGGGTTGCTAGGCGGTCGAGGTTGCTGTAGGCATTTTAATTGGCTCATTGGAGGTTTCAGAACCAAGGAAATCCGACCAGTAATATTAAATGCCCGCTAAACTTTATTAAAAGTTGTGTGGCTTCTTTAAAGTGTCTCCACTCCTTCTCCCCCCCCCCCCCCCCCCCCCACCCCTTCTCTCCCTCCCCTTCTCCCTCTTCCCGTGTCTCTCTTCTCTCCCCTTCTCTCTCTCCCCACCCCCCTCCGCGCTCTCTAAAGGACTTACCGTACACTGTGCCAGCCGTCTTTTATCTTCTTCTTCATCGCAAGTGTGAATTTCAGACAGCGCTCCCCGGCTTTCCCTGGCCCCCACCTTTGCGATGTGTTTGTGTGTGTGTGTGTGTTGACGGTCGATCCAGCTCGCGGTTTCATCGCTGATGGTTGATCCAGCTCAAGGTTTTCCAGGCGAGTGCCCTCGAGCTTGAAGGTCGAAGACAGTCGCTGAAAAGTCGCATTAGTGGGACAGGCCCTTTCCCCGACTCTCTTCCCCCTCCCCCAACCTAGTCATCCTACTAATTACACTGTTCACATCTTGTATCACCGTCGGAAGCACATCTGCCCCAGACAACAATGGACATTATGTTTGTTTTTCTTTATGTTACCTTTTTTTTGGATACATTTTTGATCTTTGAATCATATTTGATTTTTGATCATATTTGAAGCTATTATGAAGTAATTTTTTAATATCCGTATAAAATTTACTTAAACATATTTGGACAATTTAAATGCCTCTGATCAACAAACATTGAAAAATATAGTTCAAAGATCTTGGACAGCTAATCTGTCACAGTGCCATCAGAATTACCTGAGGGCATAACCTCATATTCCGCTACTGGAAAGCTAGTTGTCTCATGGTCTACTCAAAGGACAAAGGACATTTATTGTCACATACACCAATTGGTGCAGTGAAATTTGAGTTACCATGCAGCACACAAATAAGATAAACACAACACTATAGAATTTAACATAAAACATAAAAACATCCCCCACAGCGGAATCAACGTTTCCCACTGTGAGGGAAGGCACCAAAGTTCAGTCATCTTCCTCTTGTTCACCCGTGGTCGGGGCCTATAGAGGCCTCCGCAGTCGCCACAACGGCGGCCCGATGTTTCAGGCCCACTCGCCGAGATGATGGAGCTCTGGCGTTGGAACAGAAGAACACGCTCAGCGGCATGGGCCACTAGGCAGAACTCCAGCTCATGAGGATTTATGGAGATGCAAAGAGAAAGTGTGGCCAGGTAAAAACGCAAAAATAGGCAAATGCAGGGCAGGTTGGTGCGGGATCCAATCATTTTAATCTGCTCATGATGGAATAAGATTTTTTTTAATTGGAAGATACAGCAAGGAGACATGCTCTTCAGCTCACCGAGTCCATTGATCACCCGTATACACTAGTTCCATTTTATCCCACATTCGCATTTGCTCCCTGCACACGAGGGACAATTTACAGAAGAAAATGTAACCTACATATCTGCAAGACTTTATAGCTTTCTTTAAATAATGTTTTGAATGATGGGCTACAAACTTAGTATTGTTTTGTATTTAGTTTAGTTCAGAGATACAGCATGGAAACAGGGCCTTCGGCACACACTGATCATCAATCAACAGTTCACACTAGTTCTATGGTGTCCCATCCACTGCCTACACATTAGGGGCAATTTACAGAGGCCAACCTGCTCCTCAACACCTTAAAGACAAAAGAAATAATAATAGACCAGGAAGAATAAAACGGACATGGTACCATTAATTATCAGAGGGGACTGTGTGGAGAGGGTGGCGGATTTCCGCTTCCTGGGAATCCATATTGAGGAGGACCTGACGTGGAGCGTGAACACCTCTGCGCTGCTGAAAAAGGTCCAGCAGAAACTGCACTTCCTGAGGGTGCTCAGGAAGAATAACATCACTCAGAGACTGCTGCTGTCCTTTTATCGGTGCTCCATTGAGAGCATCCTAACATACTGTGTATGCGTATGGTACACCAGCTGCACAGCGGCTCAGAGGAAAGCGCGCCAGAGGGCCATTGACAACGCCCAGAGGATTGTCGGCTGCCCTCTCCTTACCTTGGAGGACTTACACAGTTCCCGCTGCTTCAAAAAATCCCAGAGTATTATAAAGGACTCCCACCCCGGACACTCCCTGTTTGAACTGTTGCCGTCAGGCAGACGGTACAGATCTACAAGGACAAGGACAAACAGACTTAAAAACAGTTTTTACCCCACTGCTATAAAGGCACTAAATGTAGCCGCCAAGGAACGCAGGGGCGATACATACTAGGGGACTGTGGTACACTGTGAAATCGACAGAAGGATGGAGGGTTGGGTGTTTATGCGTGCTATTTTCATGATATTTATTTAGTTGTTTATCTTTTTTAATATTTTACCTTGTATGTATCGTTAGCTTTTAGAAATGTTTGAATGGTGCACTGACTGGCTGACATTTTTAGATTTTGTTGTACATGGTTCATGTTACAATGACAATAAAGAAACTATTCTATTCTATTCTATTCTATTCTATTCTATTCTAACCTACAAACCCGCACACCTCTTTTGGAAGTGGGAGGAAACCGGAGCACCTGGAGGAAATCCAAGCGGTCATAGGTAGAATGTACACACTGCACACAGAAAGCACCCGAGGTCAGGATTGAACCCAGGTCACCGACAAGTGAGGTTGCGGCTCTACCAGCTGTGCCATTGTGTCAGTCTATCTGCAACTTATTATTGATGGTTCTTGATTCATATTGAGACAATTATTGACTTGAATTTTGTCCGTAATTTACTTACGTTATTGAGCAAGATTGTGTTCCAGATTTACATTAGTGTCCCAGAAACAGGTAGCGACTGATATTTTCATCTTTCTCCACTGTTTACAATATAAAACCTATCCAAGTACATTACACCAATGTACACGAACAATCTCATATGTCACCAGGTTGTATGAAAGCTAAACAGGTCAGTTAGCTCCGCAAAAAATGATACGAGATATTGGTTATATATATTTTTTTACAGCTTCACTGTGAAATGGAGGGCTTCCTATTATTGTCATACAGCAAATAAGAAACAAACACAAGGAATGTGACAACAATTCCACGTATAGTTTCCTGTAACATTAGTGACTTTAAAAACGAATAGAGCCATAGAGTCATACAGCACAGAAACAGGCCCTTCAGCCCAAATCATCTATGTCGACCAAGATGCCTTATCTAAGCTGGTCCTGCTTGCCTGTATTTGGCCTTATCCCTCTAAATCTTTCCTTTTTGTGTACCTGTCCAAGTGTATTTTAAATGCTGTGATAATATCTGCCGCAACTACCTCCTCCTGCAGCTCTTGCCATAAACCACCACCCTCTGAATGAAAACGTTACCGCTCAGGTTCGTATTAAATCTTGTCCCTCTCACCTTAAATTTGTTCCCTTGTTTTTGATTCCCCCACCCTATTTACAATAAATTTACAAAATGACAACTAAACATGTACCTTTATGCAGGAAGGAACTGCAGATGTTGGTTTACACCGAAGATAGGCACAAAATGCTGGAGTAACTCAACGGGTCAGGCAACATCTCTGGAGAAAAAACTCCACCTGCACTCCATGCTGCCTCAGCAAAATCAAGGAACAGTCTCACCCTGGTCACTCCCTCTTCTCCCCTCTCCCATCAGACAGAATATACAGAAGTCTGAAATTTCCAGTTGATCCTGTTTCAGGAACAGTTTCTGGAACAATTTAGTTTAGTTTTAGTTTAGAGATATAACATGGAATCAGGCCCTTCAGCCCACTATGTCCATGCCAACAATTGATCACCTTTTCATACCAGTTCCATGTTATCCAACTTTCTCATCCACTGCCTACATACTGGGGGAAATTTACAAAGACCAATTAACCTACAAACCAGCACATCTTTGGGATGGGGGAGAAAACCGGAGCACCTGGAGAAAACCCATGTGGTCACAGGGAGAATGTGCAAATTCCACTCAGATAGCATCCAAGGTCATGATCAAACCCGGTTCTCTGATGCTGTGAGGCAGCAACTCTATCCGCTGCACCATTGTGCCACAACAAAGTTAAAATATATAAAAGGTGGCTTTGCTTATTTTTTTAAATAGTTTTCATCAGCTTTTTAAGGATCGGGATGCATATGAAAACTACTGATCCTATGATATCTCAGAATGTGCACTGGTCAACTGCAGTGCTAGGAATGGTAGCTGCACACCATATCCCTCACCATTCAATTCAAAGCATGCATTACTTTCAGAACCAGTACAATAAAAGAACGGAATTACATTAACAAGCACCACTAGCAATGCAAAGGTTAACTTGGGAAGAATTATAATCTGTTACGAGAAGGATGACAAATCCAAACGCAGCTTGCCATAATTTGTCGAAGTTTTAACCAGACTCATTAGCCTGTTCAATGGAAAATAGCTAAAATTTATCATAATCAGCTCTGTATGTCTTTATTTAATGAGATACACCTTCTCTATCTTTAATTTTGCAGGCTGTCAAACTAAATAGCATAATTTTCTTTCGCTCAGTGGAGTAATTTACTTAAATCTATACTCAGTAGAGAGGATGCACACAATTAGAGAGAGCAGTCTACTGTAAAAACGAATTAAAATTGATTGTGTTCCAGTGAAAACTAAATTTGTAATGCACTAATTGGATTTTACCCAAACATCTGCAGCAAGCTGACTTGATTGCGCTGTGAAACAGTCGCAGATAAAATCAGATTCATGATGAAGATCGCATGAAATTGTCTAAAAGTGGGTAATGTGATTGGAAAATGAAATTAAAACATTGCGGTGATGATGCAGCAGTGCTTGTGTTGAGCGGTAGTGGCCAATCGGGTAACCACATGGGCTTTCTCATCGTTTCTTAACTGAGGTGACAATAGTGATGAATGGAATGCTATCAGCTCGGTGGCCAATGCTAGACCAAGTATGGCAAGAAGTCAACCTGACATCGCAAGCTGGGAAGGGAGCAGAGAAGATTTACGAGGATGTTGCCAGGACTCGTGTGTCTGCGCTGTGGGGAGAGGTTGAGCAGGCCAGGATTCCATTCCTTTGACTGCCAGAGGATGAGGAGTGATCTTATGGAGGTGTACAAAATCACGAGAAGAATAAATCAAGTCTCTTGCCCAGAGTAGAGGAATCGTGAACCAGAGGACATAGGTTTCAGGTGAAGGGGGAAAGATTTAATAGGAACCTGAGCAGTAATTTTTTCACACAAAGGGTGGTGGGTGTATGGAATAAGCTGCCGGAGGAGGTAACTGAGGCAGATAATATCACAACATTTAAGAAACATTTAGACAGGTACATTGATAGGATAGGTTTAGTAGGATATGGGCCAAACCTAGGGAGGTGGGAATAAATTGCTCTTGTTGGCTGCCGTAGGCAAGTTGGACCAAAGGGCCTGTTTCCACACTGTAAGATGTTATGACTATGACTTAATCATTCTCCTTGTAACCACATGGGTTTCATAGCCCCTTTTCATCTGTGCATTAATTGCCTCATATTGTGTTTTGAATTGAATTCTGTTTTTACTTTGTGTACTAGTCATGTCTCTACTATTTATTTCATTCCCCTTACATGTTTTTTCTCTACCTGCTAAATTTTTGTAAGGTGTCCTTGAGACTCTTGAAAGGCACCCATAAATAAAATGTATTATTATTATTATTATAGTCATAGTCACAGTGGGTTTCCTCCAGGTGCTCTGATTTCCTTCCACATCCCAAAGACATGCAGGTTTGTAGGTTAATTGGCTTCTATACATTGCTCCCCATGCGTAGAGAATGGGTGAGAAAGTGGGATAACATAGAACTAGCGTAGAACAGGTGGTCGATGGTCAGTGTGGACTTAGAAATCCCTGTTTTCCTGCCGTATCTCTAAACTAAACTAAAATAAATTAACATAATTACAATTTAGACTCTCTGAATTAACATCATTACAATTTAGAATCTGTGATGAGCATTTTCTAGAACACAAGGAGCTGCAGGTGTTGGTTTACAAAAAAAGACACAAAGTGGGGTGGGCTGAAGAGTGGGCTGAAAGATGGCAGATGGAGTTTAATGCTGATAAGTGTGAGGTGCTACACCTTGGCAGGACAAATCAAAATAGGACGTACATGGTAAATGGTAGGGAATTGAAGAATGTAGGTGAATAGAGGGATCTGGGAATAACTGTGCACAGTTCCCTGAAAGTGGAATCTCATGTAGATAGGGTGGTAAAGAAAGCTTTTGGTGTGCTGGCCTTTATAAATCAGAGCATTGAGTATAGAAGGTGGGATGTAATGTTAAAATTCTACAAGGCATTGGTGAGGCCAATTCGGGAGTATGGTGTACAATTTTGGTCGCCTAATTATAGGAAGGATGTCAACAAAATAGAGAGAGTACAGAGGAGATTTACTAGAATGTTGCCTGGGTTTCAGCAACTAAGTTACAGAGAAAGGTTGAACAAGTTAGGGCTTTATTCTTTGGAGCGCAGAAGGTTAAGGGGGGACTTGATAGAGGTTTTTAAAATGATGAGAGGGATAGACAGAGTTGACGTGGAAAAGCTTTTCCCACTGAGAGTAGGGAAGATTCAAACAAGGGGACATGACATGAGAATTAAGGGACTGAAGTTTAGGGGGTAACATGAGGGGGAACTTCTTTACTCAGAGAGTGGTAGCTGTGTGGAATGAGCTTCCAGTGAAGGTGGTGGAGGCAGGTTCGTTTTTATCATTTATAAATAAATTGGATAGTTATATGGATGGGAAGGGAATGGAGGGTTATGGTCTGAGCGCAGGTATATGGGACTAGGGGAGATTATGTGTTCGGCACGGACTAGAAGGGTCGAGATGGCCTGTTTCCGTGCTGTAATTGTTATATGGTTATATGGTTTATATGGTGTTGGAGTAACTCAGCAGGTCGCTGGAGAACATGGATATGTGACGTTTCGGGTTGGAACCCTTCTTTGGACTGAATGTGGTGTGGGGGGGTGAAAGCTGGATAGAAAATTGGTTGGCAGACCAGAAACAAAGAGTAGGGATTAACGGGTCCCTTTCAGAATGGCAGGCAGTGACAAGTGGGGTACCGCAAGGCTCGGTGCTGGGACCGTAGCTATTTACAATATGCATCAATGATTTAGATGAAGGGATTCAAAGTAACATTAGCAAATTTGCAGATGACACAAAGTTGGGTGGCAGCGTGAACTATGAGGAAGATGCTATGAGAATGCAGGGTGACTTGAATAGGTTGGGTGAGTGGGCAGATGCATGGCAGGTGCAGTTTAATGTGGATAAATGTGAGGTTATCCACTTTGGTAGCAAAAACAGGAAGGCAGATTACTGTCTAAATCGTGTTAAATTGGAAAAAGGGGAAGTACAACGGGATCTGGGGATCCTTGTTCATCAGTCAATGAAAGTAAGCATGCAGGGTACAGCAGGAAGTGAAGAAAGCAAATGGCATGTTGGCCTTTATAACAAGAGGAGTTGAGTATAGGAGTAAAGAGGTCCTGCAGTTGTATAGGGCCCTAGTGAGAACATTGTGTGCAGTTTGGTCCCCTAATTTGAGGAAGGACATTCTTGCTATTGAGGGAGTGTAGCGTAGGTTTACAAGGTTAATTCCCGGGATGGCGGGACTGTCGTATGCTGAGAGAATGGAGCGGCTGGGCTTGTATACTCTGGAGTTTAGAAGGATGAGAGGGTATCTTATTGAAACATATAAGATTATTAAGGGTTTCAACACGCTAGAGACAGGAAACATGTTCCCAATGTTGTGGGAGTCCAGAAGCAGGGACCACAGTTTAAGAATAAGGGGTAAGCCATTTAGTACGGAGACCTAGGGAAACTTTTTCTCATAGAGAGTTGTGAGTCTGTGGAATTCTCTGCTTCTGAGGGCGGTGGAGGCCCATTCTCTGGATACTTTCAAGAGAGAGCTTGATAGAGCTCTTAAAGATAGCAGAGTCAGGGGATATGGAGAGAAGGCAGGAATGGGGTACTGGTTGGGGATGATCAGCCATGAACATTGAATGGCGGTGCTGGCTCAAAGTGCTGAATGGCCTACTTCTGCACCTATTGACTATTGTCTATTATAAAGCTGGAAGAGTGGAGGGGCAGGAAAGAACCTGGTGTGTAATAAATAGATAAAGGTGCACAGGTGAAGGGGGCCTTTGATGGGCAGATAGTTGCACAAAGGCCAGAAATGAAACAACAAAGGCTATGAGATAAGGATTGAAGAGTTGCGAATTGTGAAGCCAGAGGAAGGAATGCAGGTGGAAGGGGAGGGTGAGGGGACAAATGGGTGCAAGATGATGCACAGGGAAGAGAGAGGGGGTGGGTAGATTGGTTATTTCCTACTAACCTCCTATTGTAGTGCTTGTTAGTAGTTGCTCCGCCTAATATGCAATCTATATTACCAAGAGCTTGCTTACGTAATTCAGTCTGAGCAGCTGTTAGGTACTGTAATGTTTTGCAGACCAATGCTGTAAGTGGACTTTAATAAATATGTGTTGTATTTTGATGTGTGTACGACTCCACTCATTACATGGTGTCAGAAGTGGGATTGCATTTGAGCTGGATGTCTTTGTCATGGTCCAGCACTTTCTTCAGATTAGCATCATGCTCAGCCAAGTCGCGCCCATAAACGAGAATGTCATCTACAATAATGGTGCATGGATACCCTGCAAACAGTTTCTTATTTGGGCTGGTTTGTCATCGATCTACTCCAAACCATCACATCTGAAGCAGTTATCCAGAAATTGCAATGCCATTTCTCTGTGCACGACTCCCCTGCACGCCTTCTATCTGACAATGGCAGTCAGTTCACCAGCCAGCTTTTCAAAAACTTTGCACAATGATGGGACTTTCGACATATCACCAGCGGCCCTGAGTTTCCGTAGTCCAACGGACTCGCCAAACGTGCCAACCGTTTTATGTTTGAGCCTGCTGTTTTAGACAGATCCTAGTGCCTGCAAAACTGATTGATGACCCTGCTGTCCTCGTTCGCAACAGGTTGGCAAACAGATAGAATGTTTTATTAGCGGCTTGAAACACATGGCTGCACGCTGTCATTTTCGAGATTTATGCGATGAACTGATTCGCAACAAACTCGTTGGAGGTTTGCTTAATGCCAAGGTGAGAGACAAATTCCTTGGTAATACTGAACTAACTCTTAATTGCCGAACACGCCTGTCAGATTGCTGAGATAACGGCATCTCACACTAAGTCTGTGACCTCTGGACAGCGCTCCCAGTATAGTGTTAACCTTACAGACATCTCCTGTCGAAACAAGCATCTGCAGCCTTCCCTTGCCTGGCAGCAGCGAAGGTCTGCTGCTCGATGTCCTAATTGTAACTATTCTCATGCTGTATTACAAGGTAAAATTTGCCATTTCTGCAAGAAATTCAACCACTTTGCAAAATGTTGCTGTTCCCGTGTGACTCAATCCGTCTCAAGGCCGAGCTTGCACCTGTTACAACATGAGTCTGCTGATAACGAAGGCCGAGAGCTTGAGCTGCCATCTTCCTCTCAGCTCTCTGAAAGTGAAGTAAACAGTTCAGCCATCCACTCTTTCCTCCCTTGCTCTACTGAGCAACTTGACCCTGAGGTAACCATGTTTGTGAATAACAGGCTTGTGATCGTAAAGATTGATACTGGTGCTAAATGCAATGTGATCTCGTTATCTGAGTTTTAAAAAATACGTGATGCTGAACATGTTGAAAAAGCCTCGGCCACGCTTCGGGCCTACGGGAGTGAAGTTCTACTCCCGCTTGTACAAACTGATTTAAACTGCATCATAGATTCGCAGCCTCATACCCTAAAGTTTTATATCGTCAAGGGGGATTCTGAAACTCTGCTTGGTATTAATGCATGCCACGATCTAGGCTTAGTATACTTTGGCCGCGCTGTCCATCAACTCTTTCTCGCTGAGGGCCCCACTCAGCAAATACAGAGAACTATTTAACGGTGAGCTAGGCAAGCTGCCCCTCAAGTACAACATCGCCGTTGATCCCAACGTCACTCCTGTGGTTTGAGCACCACATCATGTTCCGCATGCCATGCGTCACAGAGTACACAATGAACTCAAGCGGATGGTCTCCCTGCATGTCATTGCTGAAGTTACTGACCCATCTGACTGGGTTTCCACCATAGTGGTTGCAACGAAAAAAAAACAAGGAGGAAATCCGTATCTGCATAAACCCCAGGGATCTCAACAGCTATCAAACACCTGCACTACCCTATGTGAACGATAGAGGAAGTTGCCACTCAAATAGGCACCGCATCAGTGTTTTCCGTTCAGGTTCGCTTTGAGAATCTTACCTTGCTAAATCTGACGTCTACCTGGATCTGCTCAATTTAAGGAAAATTGCCAGGGATCCCATACAGGGTTCCCCAGCCCAACAACTGATGTCTTGCCAAACCCGTGCTGCCCTGCCTGTACCCCAGCAGACACAGGTTCGTTCTCCACCTGCGGTCCAGAAACAACTACAATTCAAGCGCGATGCGCAAAAACGGTAAGCCACTTAAACCTCTCTCCAGTGGACAGATTGTTCCCCTCAAGACCAACAAGGGCTATGGCCATCTGGGTCACATCCACAGCCCTGCCAAACAACCACTCTCCTACCTGGTTAGCGCGGATGGGGCCATTTACAGACGCAACCGTCAACATCTCCTTCCAGTGAAGGAACCGCATTTAGAGGTTTCGGATTTTGTATACCCTCCCACTACCGGGCCGGCTGCTCCATTATCAGAGACTGTGTCCCCCGAGGCCTCCCCACGGTGTTCAGTGCCTAGCTCGACTATTTCACCACCCGGTAGGGCCCCGGTCATTTCCCCGGTTCCCTCCCCAGTCACTTCACTGGTAAAAGGAGGCGATGCGGATTTCTGTACCGCACACGTGCCGGACGGGTCAGCAGGCCACCCATTAGATACGGTGATTTTGTGTAACTATCTATACTTGCCCCTATGCATTATTAACGTTCCGGCTACTATATTGTTTGGCCACCATGTTTCCACGTATCTATGCTTTATTTTGTTTCTACATGAAAGATGTAGATTGGTTATTTCCTACTAAACAATTGTAGTTCTTGTTTGTAGTTGCTCCGCCTTACATGCGATCTATATTACCAAGAGCTTGCTTACATAATTCAGTCTGAGCAGCTGTTAGGTACGTTCTACAGACCAAGCTGTAAGTGGACATTAATAAATATTTGTTGTATTTTGATGTGTTGTAAGCTACCCAAACAGAATATAAGGTGCTGTGCCTCCATTTAGCATGTGGCTTCATTCTGCTAATAGAGGAGACCCAGGACAGAAAGGTCAGTATGGCAGTGGGATGGGGAGTATAAAGGCGTAGCAACCGGGCCAGCCAGTAGGCTTTGGTGGACTGAGCGCAAGTGTTTGGCAAAGCTAAAAAGCATTTTCATGAGATCATGTGATAGGAGTAGAATTATGCCATTCGGCCCATCGTGTCTACTCCAGCATTAAATCATGGCTGATCTTTCTCTCCGTCCTAACCCCATTTTCCTGCCTTCTCCCCGTAGCCTCTGACACCCGTACTAATCAAGAATCTATCTCCACCTTAAAGATATTCACTGTCTTTACCTCCACAGCCTTCTGTGGCAAAGAATTTCCACAGATTCACCACCCTCTGGCTAATGAAAGTCCTCCTCAGCACCTTTATAAAAGAACATCGTTTAATTCTGAGGCTATGATCTCTAGTCCTAGACTCTCCCTCCAGTGGAAACATACTCTTCATATTCACTCTATCCAAGCCTTTCACTATTCTTTTCTACCCAGAATCTTCACAGGAATTTCCCAACATATATTCATATTCTTTAGCAGTTATCTCTTTTTGAAAAATCTAAGCAGCCCCATTGGGTCACTAAGTTCACACTGAGTATCAATCACCCGTTCACACTAGTTCTATGTTAGAGCACTTTCTTATCCACTCCCTACACACTCAGGGCATGTACAGAGGTTCATTAACCAAAAAACTTGTATGTCTTTGGAATGTGCAATCTTTCAAAATAGCATGCAAAACAAAGCTTTTCACTATACCTTGGTACACGTGACAATAATAAACCTAAATCTAAACATAAGACGTCTACAAATATTGATTGTATTAACAAAGCAATCCTCTGTGGTGATACATCAGAACAAACCCAGAGTGGACTAAATTAGATAGCCACTATAAACCTGTTGGGGATTACCATTAACATGCTCATTTATTGAAATGTATAAACCCCACCTCCACTGTACTGCCTTCTGATGTGCATGACCTTTGCATCACACTAATCACACTGAAGATTTGCTGTACGCATCATCAAGTGGCCCAAAACTGTCACTTCCTGGCCCATAACTGTTACTTCCTGGCCCAAAACTGTCACTTCCTGGTCCAAAATTATCACTTCCTGGCATCACTTAAAACAATCCTTCTCATTCTTCTAATTTTTTAATAAATCCAATGCTTCTCATGGGACAACACTTTATTCCAGGAATCAAATAATTAAAATTGGACCACTCCCAAGCCAAGTGTATTCTTCAAAAACACAGTGCTCGAGCAGATCAGGAAGCATCTCTGGAGTACATGGGTAGATGGCATTTCTGATCAATACTCTTCTTCAAACTGAAGAGGGGTCATATGTCAGGCTGTTATTCATTGACTACAGCTCGGCATTTAATACCATCATCCCTCCAAGCTGGTTACCAAGCTCTCAGGTCTGGGTCTCTGTGCATCCCTCGACTTCCTCATTCACAGACCAGTCTGTCCGTATTGGTGGAAATGCGTCATCCTCGGTAACAATCAGCACGGGAGCACCTCAAGGCTGCGTGCTCAGCCCCCTGCTGTACTCACTCTATACTCATGACTGCGTAGCCAGACATAGTGCAAACTCCATCATCAAGTTCGCCGACGACACCACTGTTGTGGGACGTATCACTGAAGGGGACGAGTCAGAGTATAGAAGCGAGTTCGACCAAATGGTGCCAGCACAATAACCTGGCTCTCAACACCAGCAAAACCAAGGAACTGATTGTGGACTTTGGAAGGGGTAGGATGGGGACCCACAATCCCGTTTATATCAACGGGTCGATGGTGGAAAGGGTCAAGAACTTCAAATCCCTGGGCGTTCATATTTCCAAAAATCTCTCCTGGTCCCAGAACACTGTTGTAATTATAAAGAAAGCACATCAGCGCCTCTACTTCCTGAGAAGAATACGGAGAGTCGGTTTGTCAAGGAGGACTCTCCCGAACATCTACAGGTGCACAGTAGAGAGCATGCTGACTGGTTGCAACGTGGCTTGGTTCGGCAACTTGAGCGTCCAGGAGCTGAAAGGCTACAAAAAGTTGTAAACACTGCCCAGTCCATCATCGCTCTGACCTCCCTATCATCGATGGGATTTATCGCAGTCGCTGCCTCAAAAAGGCTGCCAACATCATCAAGGACCAACACAATCCTGGCCACACACTCATCTCTCCGCTGCCATCAGGTAGAAGGTACAGGAGCCTGAAATCTGCAACATCCAGGTTCAGGAACAGCGTCTTCCCCACAGCCATCAGACTATTAAACACAACTTCTAACAAACTGCAATATAACAGCCTATTGCACTTTACGTGTTTATTTATGTGTGTATATATATTTTCTATGGTATATGGACACATTGATCTGTTCTGTATTTATGCCTACGATATTCTGTTGTGCTGCCGCAAGCAAGAATTTCATTGTCCTATCTGGGACACATGACAATAAACTCACTTGACTTGACGACACCATATATCACCTATCCATGTTTTCCAAAAATGCTGCTTGATCTGCTCAGTTAGGTCGGGTTTGGAAGGGAGAAGTAGTTGGGAGTCTAGGAGGGCTACAGGGTGGGGGGGGGGTAAACTGGCATTTATATGTCAAATTCCAATCTAGACACTTAGACAAATACACTCGATTTACAATAACGAATCCTGTTCTAATAAGCCAGAACATATTTATCAAATCTGGCTTGATTTTGACCCAGGACAAAGATTCGGATTGTTATTGAAGTCTGGAAATTACTTTAAGCACATTTTTGCACACATTCATATCTATCTCCTTGCTCCACTAACTTAACTGAACTGGCCAAAAAGAAGGAATACATTAAGAGTTTGATGATAAGGCTTTTCACGGTGACTTCCATGTTCATAGAGAGCTTGGAAAAATCATATTTACAACTCTCCTGGACTGTAGTGTGGGTATTCTAATGCTGGTATTAGTTTCATCATCAGAAATGTTTCAAAGGCTAGGTCCCACAGAATGTAATTGTAAAGTGCTTCTTCAAAAAAATGTAACCTATACTTTGATGTTTCTTTGATTGGTCATAAAAATTGTAAAACAGATGCCTGCAGAGTAAGAGCATGTGCAAGCTATCAATCCAATCCTGTCATCACTTACATGGCCTCAATCAACACTGGCTTCCTGTTTTGATTTACACAAGATACTAACATTTCTCCATGGGTTTATTAACTGCAGCGGCTTCCACTAGGCTCAGAGTAAACTGCCCTCTGAACTATTAATGTCTGCATTAATCTTCGAGCATTTAAATGAAATTGTGAGCAACTCTATTTTTCCCCAATTTGAGAAAGAAAATATGCAGGTTCTGGATGGCATGAAAAGGGCATGGTCTATCTTTATGGCCGACTTACTTTGATTCTTGTTTCAAAGATGTTTCTCTCCCAATTGGGGAAAACGTGGTGAAAAGAGAGGATACTGCAGTTTAAACTGTTAATGTGATGTGTCGCACAATATTTATTTTTCCAACGTCCTTCTGAACACTTTAAAGACGGTGATTGCTATTTCTTCACAGTAATTGAGGAAGAGTACTGGAGCAGTAATCAGCTCCCTCCCTGCTCCACATCACCTGGATTTCCTGCCAGGGACTTCCAGTTCAATGATTTAGCAGGTCATATTTCCTGTCAGATTGAACTCGAACATTATGTTTGACTCAGTGAGCACTCACTTCAGATAGGAAGAGGCAAGGTATGCCCCCCATTAGTCATCACCCACACATCTTGCCTTCACAGAACGTGCAAACCCACTTTTGCTTCTTCATAAATTAATGACCACTTTGATGCTATGTGATGAATGTCTCCTACAATTTATGTCTCTACCTGGCCTGTCTTAGAAAATGACTACATTGTTCAATTTTTTTTCCCGGGTCTCTGATTAGGATGTAGGAAGATAGATATTTCTTCAAATTCCGAATCTCAAATGTACCGTTTAAGAGCGATGCAGTGCCACTAACATTCAATCAGACCAGAAACTACCGCTGACACCAAATGGGCCGTTCTCTCTGCTAACCCTCCTTTCAAATGCAGACTTTTCACATATCTGCTAGGGTCGATTAGCCGATGAGTTTATCCAAATGGTTTAGGTTTATATTTATTACTGTCATGTGTATCAAGGTAGAGTGAAAAGCTTTTTTTTAGCATTCCATCCAGATGATGCTAGACATAGACAAAAAGTGCTGGGGTAATTCAGCAGGATTGGCACCATCTCTGGAGAGAAGGAATTCCTTCTCTCCAGAGATGCTGCCTGGCCCGCTATGTTACTCCAGCACATTTTGTGTCTATCTTCGATTTAAACCATCATCTGCAGTTCCTTCCTGCAAAATATACTATACTTAAGTCGCCAGGTCTCTACACACTTTTAAAATTATGTTCACATTGCTCGCTTGACAGTTCTGTCGTGCTGCTGCAAGTAAGAATTTCATTGTCCTATCTGGGACATATGACAATAAAACACTCTTGACTCTTGATTCTTTCTATCAGGAAGTGTGCGGTAGGGCAGAGCCTGAATATGGGCCGGAGATTTGAGCCATTTGTTCAGAAGCAAAGCTTCAATCCCCAACATTGCAGTTGGGGATTGGAGGAGCTTTCAAAGTGTATTGTGGGAGGGGGTCAAATTTACCACATAACCACCCCCCAGGTCCCAAATAAAACATTAAAAAAAAATATTTCTAAGCTGACTAAGCTTACTTTTCAGTTAATGGGTTTAATCCTAACCTTCTGGGTGCTGTCTATGTGGAGTTTGCCCATTCTCCCTGTGACTGCTTGGGTTTCCTCTAGATGCTCCCGTTTCCTCCCATATTCCTAAGACATATGGGTTTGTTAGTTGTGTAAGAAAGAACTGCAGATGCTGGTGAAAATCGAAGGTAGACAACAAATACTGGAGTAACTAAGCGGGACAGGCAGCATCTCTGGAGAGAAGGAATGGGTGCCGTTTTAGGTCTGAAGAAGGGTCTCGACCCGAAATGTCGCCCATTCCTTCTCTCCAGAGATGCTGGCTGACCCGCTGAGTTACTCCAGCATTTTGTGCCTACCTTGGGTTTGTAGGTTAACTGGCTTCTGTAAACTGTCCTTAGTGTACAGGAATGAGCTAGTGTGAATGGGTGATTCATGGTCAAATTCACCATGAGGAGAAGAAATATTCAACACCTCTGTCTCATATTCCCACGTATCAAATATTATGCTGATTTAGGTTTGCAGATGCAGGATGGATACAAGCCCTTCAGCCCACTGAGTCCATGCCAACCATTGATCACCCATTCACAGTAGTTCTATGTTATCCCACTTTCCCTCCGCATTAGGGGCAATTTACAAAGGCCCAATAACCCACAAAACTGCACGTCTTTGGATTGTGGGATGAAACCAGAGCACCCTGATGAAACCCACGTGGTCACAGGGAGAATGTGCAAACTCCACGCAGGCAGCACCTGACGTCAGGATTGAACCTGGGTCTCTGGTGCTGTATCTCTACCAGCTGTGCTACTGCGCTCCATATGCACCCCTGCGCCACCCATTTTAACAATATAGAATGTTTGTTAAATTAGTTGATTTACAATTAAAAATAAAACGTGGAGGAATACAATGACTGCAAGCACAGCATCTGTACATCAACTTCACCAACTGTAAGCTTCACTCTCGTGTACATTAAGCCAAGTCAAGTTTATTTTCATATGCTGAAGTATAATGAGGTAGAGGTAATATGAAAATCTGCTTGAAGCAACATCACACACACACATAGACTCAAACAAACACATTAACCATAAATTATAGTAAGTTACACATAACATTTCTAAAAGAAGGAAACTGCAAAAAAAAAAAATATTAGTGCAAACCACAATACGAAAAACAAGTCCATGGCAGTACAAGTGGTGGGCTGCAGTGTTGTTGTTGAGGTAGGATTAGGGTTGTGCAGGTTGGTTCAAGAACTTGATAGTTGTAGGAAAGTAATGGTTTCTGAACCTAGTGTGCGCGACTTCTATACACGCTGTCTGAGGGTAGCAACGAGACGAGGACATGCCCCAGATGGTGGGAATAATTGATGATAAATGCCACCTTCTTGAGGCAGTGCTCCTTGTGGATGTTTTTGATGGAGGGGAGAGCGGACTGGGTCGCGTTCACTACTTTCTGCAGCCTTTTGCAATCCTGTGCCATGGAATTGCTACATCAGGCCTAGATGCAACCATACAGGATACCTTCCATGGAACATCTGTAAAAGTTTGTTAGAGTATTCAGTAACATGAGAATCATTTCAATGCAATCATTTCATAACATTTCATAGACCTAACTTTTCCCATGCAGTTCTTTTTCTTGTGCATTACTTCTTCATACCATATGCATGCTTATCCACTTACACATTTTTGGAGGCAGGTAATGATGTCTGGTGTCATTCATGTGTCTAGGTAAAGACTAGAGTGGAATATCTTTGGCAGTGTTGATTGTTTAATGTATTGTAGTTGGTGTGGATTTGAGTTTCCATCTGTATAAAAGTTTATAGTTTTGTTTATTGTCACATGTACTGAGGTGCAGTGAATATGTGTAGGAAGGAACTGCAGATGCTGGTTTAAACTGAAGATAGGCACAAAAATCTGTACTCAGCGGGTCAGACAGCATCTCTGGAGAAAGGGAATGGGTGAAGTTTCAGGTCTGAAGAAGGGTTTCGATCAGAAGCGTCACCCATTCCTTTTCTCCAGAGATGCTGCCTGACCACTGAGTTACTCCAGCTTTTTGTGTCTATCTATAGTGAATAGCACTTTGTTTATAGTGAAGGAAGGAACTGCAGATGGTGGTTAAAAACGAAGATAGGCACAAAAGGTTGGAGTAACTCAGCGGGACAGATAGCATCTCTGGCGAGGAATGGGTGACGTTTTGGGTCTTTGGCAGCTCTTTGTTTACAGTTTTGAAAATCGAAAAGTTGACTCCATCTTCTTTGTCCAGTTTATTCACTTTCCTTATCCCACTCATTCTGCCTTTTCAATGCTCATAGGTTTAATTTGTTCCATATTAGTGCTAATATTCATATTTAGTGTATGTCCAACATTAGTCATCTCATGTGTTGGTGTCAATTAAGCCATCATTATCTTTAGCCCATGCTCTTAATTTGATTTTTGAAACAAATGTTTCTGAAACAGATAAAGTAATCGTGGAACATAATTATTTGACAGCATTGTTGTTTAAGCATTAAAATATCAGATGCTAATGTTCAAATGCAGAGCAGATACAAATATTACCTGCAGGTGGCTCATACAGTAAAATTGTTCACAATGTATATATATCGCCAACAATTTGGCCCCGTTGAAGCGAGGAAGAAAGCACACATATGCCTCTACTTCCTCAGAATACTAAGAAAATATCAGAATATAAGGCATATTAATTATTATTACTAGTTTCTACAGGTGCACCATAGAAAACATCTAATCCAGATGTATCACAGTTTGGAGTGGCTACTGCTCTGCCCAAAACAGCATGAAATTGCTGAGACTTTGAAGGCAACCATCACAGAAATCAACCTTCCCCCATTGATGGCATTTATAATTAAAACTGCCTTGGGAAGGCAACCAACCATTCACTCCCATGAAGCAGAAGATACAAAAGCTTGAACGCACATACCATCAGGTTCCAGAACAGCTTCTTCCCACTGGTGTCAGACTCTTGAAGAAACCTTTTATATGCTAAATATGAATTCACAATCTTTCAATCTACCTCATTGTGGTCCTTGCATTTTTTTTAAATCTGCACTTTCTCTGTAGCTGTAACACTATATTCTACACTCTGCTTATTTTCTCTTTTGCACTGTTTAATGTACTTGTGCATGGTATGATTTGCCTGGATAGCATACAATACGTAGTTTTACACTGTATCTTGGTGCAAGTGAAAATAATAAGCCAATATTAATACCAATATATTAGGTCTGACTATGTTAAATAATTTCTGTAGTGGCAGATTTTTATATCGTTCAAGAGATTGCTCCCTCTACCCACTTAAGAGACAACATGGGTTTAGGAAAATGTTGTATTACGCATGTGAGCTCTCCATGACTTTCAGAGCTTCTCGAAAGATAAATCTTCATAACATTTCCGTCTTTTGATTAGTAGTTTCTTTATTGTTGAAGAAAAAATCAGATATTCATCCAACCTTCATCTCTGACTCGTACACTTTAATCTTTGTCAAATTCCAGCATATTGCTTTTAAACGTTAGAAAACTCCTCGTGTCTCTGCAAAACTCCACATGGTCGAAGGGTGTTCCTTCTAGCCATGTTGAGCTCTAAAACTAAACTAACAAACTAAACTTCTGCACAAGAGAACCCAGCAGCAAACATGTCCCCGACTACGTCATAAATCCCACCTACATAATTACGGGCAGACTAAAATTTAAATTTAATTGATGACACCCAAAATAAAGCCAAATGGCCACTACAGTTTCTAGAAACAAATGGACCATGGCCTGGGACTTTTAAGCACTAATTAGAATGTTTGGATGAAAAGTCATTAAATTGAAGTGTTTACTACTTCTCCCTCCATGGATGCTGTTTGTCCTGCTGAGCATTTCTTTTTTTAACTTTTTTTTAATACATTTTTATTAAAGGCATCTGCATATCATAATCCAAACCAGTACAGGCTTTGTTTAACGGTTACATATTAAGTATCCAGGTTTCCAGGGACCCAGTTACCAAAGTAGCTGTGATCCTCCTTTATCGGTTACCTATTAACACTGTCTCTAATTATTTATTTATATTTATAGATAGAAAGAAAGAAAGAAAGAAATTAGAAAAATAGGATAAACTATCAATAATACGACTTGGGAGATAGGTCCGTAGGTCAGAGAACATACCTATTCATCTAGTCCTGGGTTCAGGCTTCAGTCCGGCCTCCGTGCCGGTCCCATCTACCCCTTCATGTAATCTATAAATGGAGACCATATTCTAATGAATAATTCTGGTTTGTCAATTAAGACATATCTATTTTTTTCCAAATGTAAGATCTCCAACATCTCCATAATCCACATCTTGATTGGGGGGGTTGTTGGATTTTTCCAAAATTTTAATATCAATTTTTTTCCCAATTATTATACTATAATCAAGTATAATAAAGTATAATCAAGCATTTCTAACATATACAAAACTAGATCTCAACCAGAAGCAGAATCTAAGGAGGCTCCACTGTTACAGGCTCGTCATCTTGGAGTCCTGTTACTTATTTGTAAATGATCACCATTTTATGACACTGGCAATAATATCAGAATGCCCACTGATACTATCTTTATCTCCAATCAATTATTTTTTGGCTAAAATATTTTCCAACCAATACTATTTTGAGATAGGGGAGACACAACATGTATCTTCAGATTTCATATGTCACAACTGGACTGATAACCCGACTATTATTTAGAGCAACTATATGCTGACTAAAATATGAACAATGTTTGCCGGTATAGCAGCTTTTAATCAAAAAGCAGACTGCTGGAAGATCTCCGCATGTCAAGCAGCTTCTATGGAGGGAAATGGGCAGATAACTTTTTGTGGCATGAGAGGTATAGGAGTAACAGAGCAGCAAGAGGGAGGGCATCACAGAACTCCTGTCAGAGAGAGGAGGCGAACATTTTCAAAGTACAGGTGCACAACCTTTTATCCGAAGTTCCAAATAACGAAAAGCTCCGAATAGCGGACATTTTTTCGGTCCTTGAAGAAAGGTCCTTGAAGACGTTCACCGAGGGCGGCCCGCAGAGGTGACAGCGGAACCTCCGGTCGGTCCTCGAAGAAAGGGGAACTAAATCCCCATTCATAAAAGAGAAGGTGAGGGTATATTGCGCGGGAGGGTTAATAATTGACAATCTGCTGCTGCCTACCCGCTGAGTTAAAAAGTTCCCACGGTAGACTCACGATATACAGTGTATCGTGAGTCTTGTGTGGGAACTTTTTAACTCAGCGGGCAGGCAGCAGCAGATTGTCACTCCCTTCAGTTTCACCCCACCTACACCCCTCTGCTTCCCGGCCATGTGTGTGACCCCTTCCCTCCCCTCTCCAGCTCCCCGCTCCATTGCACCGGCGCGGGGGCTTTGCACGGTCTTCACGTCGGCGATGCCAGCAGGTCAGTGCCAGTCACCGGAGACATCAGGACCAACGGGACACTGACCCCCAGGCCCACTGCAAGCACGGAGATCCCAGAGACCCACAGCCAGCAGCAGCCCAGCCCCGTTCCAACTCCAGAGGAACACGCTCCCCGTAGGGACAGAAGCTGATGGTGTGCAAGGTGCGTCTTGTTCTTGGGGTTGCGGATGAGGGGGCGCAGCTCGGGCTGTGACGTCTCCGGCCACTCCCCTGTACAGGAGCTGAGACTGGGAACTGTGGGGTTGTTTGCAGTTGCAGAGGGATGGAGCAAGGGCGGTACAGTTCCCAGTCTCAGCTCCTGTCCAGTGGGGTGGCCGGAGACGTCAGGACCAACGGGACACCGACTGCAAGCACGGAGATCCCAGAGACTCACGGCCAGCAGCAACTCTAGCCCAGCCCCGCTCCAACTCCAGAGGAACCCGGGTTGCGGATGAAGGGGCGCAGCTCGGGCTGTGGGCGAACTGCCACTTGTCACTGTAGCGGCGCATCGGGGAGCGGGTTCCTGTTGGTCCTGTCGTCTCCGGCCACCCCCCTGGACAGGAGCTGAGAGACGTGAGGACCACCAGAAGCCGCTCCCCGATGGGCCACTACGGCGACAAGTGGCAGTTCGCCCACAGCCCGAGCTGCTCCCCCTCATCGGGACACCGACCCCCAGGCCCACTGCAAGCACGGAGATCCCAGAGACCCACAGCCAGCAGCAGCCCAGCCCCGTTCCAACTCCAGAGGAACACGCTCCCCATAGGGACAGAAGCTGATGGTGTGCAAGGTACATCTTGTTCTTGGGGTGGCGCAGCTCGGGCTGTGGGCGAACTGCCCATAGCGGCCCATCGGGGAGCGGATTCCTCTGGAGTTGGAGGGACAGGGAGACTCAGCGGCTTTTGAGAATGGTGGGCAATCACTTCCAAAATTCTGCCCACACAGTCAGTACACCTCTCCTACACTTGTCTCCCGCACTAAGATCATCTCGCAGAGAATGATCCCAGCCTAACCCTCCCTATTCTCTCCTATTCTGCAAGAAAAAACTACATTGAAGACTCAAACTCGCGATAGAGTAACTGCCGGGATCGAGGCGCAAACTCGCGACCTTGCGGATATGAGCCGAGCACTCTACCACTGAGCCAGCCGTTAAAATCTACGCTAAAAATCTTCCATTCCGAAAGCCGAAAAATTCCGAATTACGAAAAGTGTCTGGTCCTAAGGCTTTCGGATATAAGGTTGTGCACCTGTGGCATATTATGGGGCGATTTTAGAGTGGACCAGTAAAATGGAGACACAAGAGACTGCAGATGTTGGAATCTTGAGCAAAAAATACTCTACCATTGCAGTTTTAATGATTTTTTGGACTTTATTTATTGGTTGTAAAACATCAAATCTCCAAAAAGGCACTTTCAATAAACTTATACCTTCTAAAGAATGAACTTAAAACAGGAAACAAAACAGCTAAGCAAATTACTAAAAAAGCTGGAAATGTTAAACAGCTTCAAAGGTAAAATAGTCTTTAAGTGCTGTTCTCTCACCACAGATTAGTTTACTAAAGTTAATTTTATTTTATTTTAGCGGTATGCATTGACCAGCCATCACCCTAAAGGGCCTGTCCCACTGTACAAAGTAATTCAAGAGTTCCCCCGAGTTTCCCCTGATTTGAACTCGGAGAATTACGGTAATAGCCGCTCGTAGGTACTCGGGGCTCTCGTGGACATTTTTCAACAAGTTGAAAAATCTTTACGAGCTTACCGCGTTTCCCCAGTACCTGTTGTTAGCTTTACGAGCCGCTAATAGACATCCCGAGCTCCGACGTACCCGCTACGTACATTCTACCACATGCTTACCACGAGTTGTTTTTTTTTAAACTAGGGAGAGCTCTTGAATTACCTCGTACAGTGGGACAGGCACTTTACACCACTTCTATCCTACACACTAGGAACAATTTAAAGGAGCCATTTAACCTACAAACCTGCACGTCTTTGGAATGTGGGAGAAAACCGGAGCAACCAGAGAAAACCCACGCGGTCACAGGGTGAACATACAAACTCCGTATAGATGGCTCCTGAAGTCAGGATTGAACCCAGGTCTCTGATGCTATAAGGTTGCAACTCTACCGCTGCGATACTGTGCCTAACCTGATGAGTGATGTCAACATTTTCTGTTTCTCTCAGATTTCGCACTACCTGCTGCATATACTTTTGTTATAAATTTGTAACAATTTCCTAGTTTTCTGAATCTCGTCTTCAGCCTTCCCTCTGGTCTGATTCACTGCCAGAAATACTCTCCACATTTACAAAGCACTTGGATGAGCACTTGAGGATCCAACATCTACAGAACTGTTCGACCAAGATCTGGGAAGTGGGATTATCAAAGGAAACATTTAGTTTTATTCATTCATTTGTATGATACGATTAATTGATTGATTGATTGATTGATTGAAATGTACAGTATGAAAATAGGCCCTTCGCACACAAAGTCCATGCTGACCAACGATTGCCAGTTCACACTAGTCTATGTTATCCCACAAATTTTAAGGGTCTCAGGCTACATGCAGGAAGATTGTTCCCGATGTTGGGGAAGTCCAGGACAAGGGGCCACAGCTTAAGGATAAGGGGGAAATCCTTTAAAACCGAGATGAGAAGAACTTTTTTCACACAGTGGTGAATCTCGTGGAACTCTCTCCCACAGAGGGTAAATGAGGCCAGTTCATAATAATAATTAAGAGGGATTTAGATGAGCACTTTGGCTAAACAAACATAGCAGGGGGTATGGAAAAGGCAGGTACGGGATACTGAGTTGGATGATCATTGACATGATCAGTTGAATGGCGGTGCAGGCTCGAATAACCGAATGGCCTACTCCTGCACCTAATTTCTATGTTTCTATGTTTCTATTCCACTTTCGCATCCTCTTCCTACACACATTTAGATGTCAACTAACCCTCAAACATCTTTGGGGTGTGGGAGGAAATGGGAGCAGCCAAAGGAAATCAATGAGGTCAACAGTGAGAGCGTGAAAACTCCACATAGACAGAATGAAAGGTCAGGATCGAACCTGGGACTCTGCAACTGCTGTAAGAGGGTCCTGACTTGACCCACTGAGTTACTCCAGCACTTTGTGTTCACTATTCCAGAATCAGTTCACTCAGCTTTCTGACTTTATGGAAATCACAAAACACTGTATCTCTCAGCTGCTCACAATACTGACCTCTCATGGCCAGTGCTCTGATGGGGAAAAGGCAGATTATAATCATTATTTCAAGCGTACGATCTTCATTCAAATCATGAATGGTTAGAATCATAAAGGATTATTTAATTGGTCGACAGAGTATAAATCGCAACAAGAAAGTTACTGAACAGCGTGCCCTGGGAAATGGTAATTGGACGTTATTCAACTAGGATTATTTCTCATATGCAGGAAGTGAGCATCACAAATCGAGACCAATATTTATTATCCATTCTTAATTGCTTGCTGGGTTCCAAAAGAGAGATGGTTTGATTTAATATGTAAGAAGGAACTGCAGATGCTGATTTAAACTGAAGATAGACACAAAAAGCTGGAGTAACTCAACGGTACAGGCAGCATCTCTGGAGAGAAGGAATGAGTGATGCTTCGGGTCAAGACCCTTCTTCAGACTGGTTAGGGATAAGGGAAACGAGGGATATAGACGGTGATGTGGAGAGATAAAGAACAATGAATGAAAGATATGCAAAAAAGTAACGATGATATAGGAAACAGGCCATTGTAAGCTGTTTGTTGGATGAACATTTGGGGGAGGGATAGAGAGAGAGGGAATGCAGGGACTACCTGAAGTGAGAGAAATCAATATTCATACCACTAGGCTGTAAGCTGCCCAAGCGAAATATGAGATGATGTTCCTCCAATTTGCGTTTAGCCTCACTCTGACAATGGAGGAGAATGAGGACAGAAAGGTCTGTGTAGGAATGGGAAGGAGAATTAAAGTGTCCGGCAACTTTGAGATTAGGTTGGTTCACACGGGCTGAGTGAAGGTGTTCCACGAAACAATCGCCCAGTCTGCGTTTGGTCTCGCCGATGTTCCCATCTCCACCCCTTTCCGCCTTCCGCAGAAACCGTTCCCTCCACAATTCCCTGGCTAACTCACCCCTTCCCACCCAAACTACCCTCTCCCCAGGTATCTTCCCCTGCAACCACAAAAGATGCCACACCTGTCGCTATATCTCCTCCCTCGACTCTGTCCAGGGACCCTGACAGTCCTTTCAGGTTAGGCGAAGGTTCACTATACCTCCTCCAACTTCATCTACTGCATCCGTTGTTCAAGATGTGAACTCTTATACATCAGAGAGATTAATTGAAAGATATAGAATGGAAAAGGGCTTTATGGTCCGCCTACTCCATGCCAACCATCGATCACTGGTTCACACTATTTCGATGTTATCCCACGTTGGAATCTATTCCCTACACACTAGGGGCAATTCACAGAGGCCAATTAACCCACAAACCCACATGCCTGCGATATGGGAGTGAACAGAAGCAACCAGATGAAATCCACATGGTCGCAGGGAGAATGTACAAACTCTACACAGACTGCACTTGAGGTCAGGGTCGAACTGAGTGGCAGCAGCTCTACCAACTGCATCACTCTGCCATCCTACTGTGGCGATGAAATGAATTGATGTTATAGGTGACTAATCTTACATCAGAACTGTTCAGGTATCACACAAACAGAAAATGCTCGTATTCTGAAAATGCTGAATTCACTGTTGAATCTTGAGGGCTGCAATGTTCGCCTTTATGAGATGACAGACAGACAGACAGACAGACAGACAGACAGACAGACAGACAGACAGACAGACAGACAGACAGACAGACAGACAGACAGACAGACAGACAGACAGACAGACAGACAGACTAATTATCCGCCATGATTATTCTCAACACTGGTACCCACGAAGATGCGTATTCAGCCCCCTACTATACTCACTCTACACACAATTATGGGGCCAAATTCTGTTCTAACTCCAGTTATAATTTGGAGATAACACCATTGTAGTGGGCCGGACCTCAAATAATGACAAAATAGAGCACCGGAAGGAGACAGAGAGCTTAGTAACATGGTATTGAGACAACAACTCTATCAATGCACCAGTTCTGAAAGGTTTTCATTTGCCTGAAATTAAAAATATTCCTCAATCTCAGAAATTACTTCTTCACATTTATTGGGCAAGAAATTTGCAACTTGCTGCTGAGATTTGGATAACGTACTGTAGATAATACCTTGTGCAAATTCTCCATTGTTGACAATAATAAATGCTGCAAATGATCTCAAGACATCACAAGAGCAGATCAGAACATGCTCAACTCATAAACAGAAATAACAGCAGCAAAGTCAGCTCTACATCTGTCAAATCTGTCCAGAAAATGTAAGGAATGGAGGGATATGGATCATGTGCAAACAAATTACATAGAAACACGGAAACAGAGAAAATAGGTGCAGGAGTAGGTCATTCGGCCCTTTGAGCCTGCACCGCCATTCAATATGATCATGGCTGAT
This sequence comes from Leucoraja erinaceus, assembly GCF_028641065.1. Classification (NCBI taxonomy): domain Eukaryota; kingdom Metazoa; phylum Chordata; class Chondrichthyes; order Rajiformes; family Rajidae; genus Leucoraja; species Leucoraja erinaceus. The sequence continues at coordinate 12,053,716 of NC_073397.1, read as the reverse complement.
CATCCAACTCAGTATCCCGTACCTGCTTTCTCTCCATACCCCTTGATCCCTTTAGCCACAATGGCCACATCTAACTCCCTCTTAAATATAGCCAATGAACTGGAATTAGATGAGTTTATACTTTATCTTGGCATTATGTTCTGCACAAACATTGCAGCCAAAGGACCTGTTCCTGTGCTGTCCTGTCCTTTGTTCTGATATTTTGATGTTCAAAATTCAGTTAAAGAATTTAAGAACTAAACATTTCAAAACGAAAACTAAATCATATAAATGCATCAATTAAGAACTTTAAAGCAAATTCAAATAACTCAAAAAACTTTAAAAATTGACATACTTACCCTTCTCCATTGCAGCCATTCTTCTCCATTCCAATGAGTGTGCTCACTGTACATCACCTATTACCTGGGTCCATTAGCCAAATACCCAATGAGTAGCCCGACACGGAAGTAATGTATCAATGGAGCCCAACCAAAAAGTTTAAGACTTCCACTTTGGTGAATGAATCCTAAATTTCATGACACTATTGGGGGAGGAGAGGAGTATATTCCAACAATTTGTAATTAAAATGCTGACATTTGCCATCAAGATATACCCCATTCTATTGTTTAGGAATTTTGTCTTTCATCAAAATTCCCCAATAGAATATTAAACAGTGAAACCTTTTATTTACAAAGGAAGTCATGTTCAGCCTCATTATGTGTTGTGAGCTATTGGTCCCTGGCATTCAAGTTATCCGACTTTCAATGAATCCCTCCCTCAACACTTTGTCAAATCCCAACAACTGCTTCTTGTGCTTAGTGATAACAAGATCCAAGTTATTGACTGAAAGGCTAAACACTTTATTTACATCTTCTGTAGTAAGTGATCTCCATGGATCATAGATGATTCATTTACTGCGAGAAATTGATCTAATGATTTGGAAGCCTCGCGAACGCTTGCATTACTCCATCATCTGATTCCCGCCTTTTTCCTCTTTTTCCTTTTCATCTGAGATTGAATAGAAACTGCAGCCTGTCTTGATAGACAATGAGTGTAGGAAGGGACTGCAGATGCTGGTTTACACCGAAGATAGACGCAAAATGCTGGAGTAACTCAGCGGATCAGGCAGCGTCTCTGGAGAAAAGGAAAAGATGATGTTTCGGGTCGAGGTCCTTCATGTCAGTCTGAAGAAGGGTCTCACCCCGAAACGTCACCTATTCCTTTCTCCAGAGATGCTGCGTGACACGCTGAGTTACTCCAGCATTTTGTATCTGTCATTGGCAGACAGGGAGATGGGTTTCTGCTTTCTGCCATGCACAGTATTGCTCAGGCTGTTCTACAACTGCCCCAGTTTCATTGATCAGGGCATAAAAAGCTCAGCTGCAAGAAAACATTTTTTCTTTGGATTGCATAAGTTTGACTTCCAAATGGGATAAATTATCTGAGATTCCTAACTTGAAATCCAGTTGTAACCAGAGCCACTCTGAGATTTGATACAATTCTTGTGACCACAAGGTCTGTTTTTGTATACGCTTTCTACAACCATAATGTGCCCTCCTCTACATATTAAGAACAATAAGTAGGAAGGCAGGGTGGCGCAGCGGTAGAGTTGCTGCCTTACAGCACCAGCGACACGGGTTCAACCCTGACTACGGGTGCTGTCTGTACGGAGTTTATTAATTCTCCCTGTGGCTGCGTGATCTCCGAGATCTTCGATTTCCTCCCACACTCCAAAGGCGTACAGGTTTGTAGCTCAATTGTCTGGATGTAATTGTAAATTGTCCCTAGTGTGTGTAGGATAGTGTTAGTGTGCGGGAATCGTTGGTTGGTGTAAACTCGGTTGGCCTGGTTTCGCGCTGTATCTCTAAAACTAAAACCAAAAAAAACGAATACAACTGGTTTGTCAGATACTTGAAGAGCTGGCATGACCGGCAAGACAGGCCCAAGTGACATCCTGCGATGCTGTATTTTCTATAATCCTATAATTTGCATGTGTAAACTGCCAGCATGAATTAGACAAGATCACAGCTGGTAACAAGAGGAGGGTTGGAATGGAACTGTGTGCTGAAGTAGGGTTGAGTTAACATAGGCGACACAAGTCAAGATAATGAAAGGGATACAGTCAAATCACAGGATTAGAAAATAATTACAGGAGGAGAGTTATTTGACTGGTCAAATTTGACATGTTCATGGTAACCTTACATCCTCCCCTTCACCACATTTAACTGTTTTTACATTATTTAAATTATTTAATTATTAGTTATGTCCCTCTAAAATCTCCAGGCACGTGCGGAGTTGGAGGTTTACTTGTACATGTTTCTCCCTCTGCAGATGTTCTAGTCATACAGTCATAAGGTTATTGAGTTATACAGCATGGAAACAGTTCCTTCAGCCCAACTCATCCATGCCAACCAAGCTGACCCATCTACAGTAGTCTTATCAGACCTTGTTTGGCCCATAACCCTCTAAATCTTTCCTATCCACATACCTCTCCAAGTGTCTTTTAAATGTTGTTATTGTACCTCCCCTGGCAGCTCGGTCCATATATCCGCCACCCTCTGTGTGGAAAAGGATGCCCCTCAGGTTCCTATAAAATTTTTCCCCTCTCACCTTAAACCTAAGTCCTCGATTTCTTGATTTTGTCTATTCTGGGTAAAAGTCTCTATGCACTCACTCTATCTATTCCCCTCATGATTTTATACATCTCTAAAAGATCACCCTTCAGCCTCTTGTGTTCCAAGTCCTAGCCTGCCCAATCTTTCCCTCAGGCACACAAGTCCTGGCAACATCCTCATAAATCTTCTTTGCACTCTTTCCAACTTAATGATAGCAGGGTGACCAAAGCTGAACGCAATGCTCCAAATGTGTCCTCGTCAACATTAATACAACTGCAACATAACATCCCAACTTCTATATTCAATATCCTGACTGATAAAGCCAAATTTTGTTTTTGAACAATCCTTGGAGCTGCCTCTGCTGCTTAGAGTAGGCAGTGTTGTGAGCCTATACCAACTGTTCGGTATTGCAATGGGCCAAGCGCAAAACTTGAAGACATACTAAAATATGGAGGCCATTGTCATTACAATGCTTAAAAGACATTTGCATTGGTACATAAAGATGAAATATTTAGTGGGGTGTGGGCTAAAGGCAGGCAGGTAAACTAACTTTGATAGATATCTTGAATGGCATGGACAATTTTAGTTTAGTTTAGTTTAGAGATACAGTGTGGAAACAAGCCCTTCAGACCACCGAATTCACGCCGACCAACAATCACCTGTACACTAGTTCTGTCCTACCTACTAGGAACAGTTTACAGAAGCCAATTAAGCTACAAACCTGCACGTCCTTGGAATATGGGAAGAAACCGGAGTACCCGGAGAAAACCCACAAGATCACAGGGAGAAAGTACAAACTCCATACAAACAGCACCTGCAGTCAGGATCGATCCCGGGTCTCTGGCGCGGTAAGGCAGCAACTCTACCGCTGCGCCACTGTACCTGCCTTGGGCAATGTTAGGCTGAAGGGCATCTTTCCGTGCTGTCTGACTCTATGTCTGCATTCTCTATGGATCAACCACCTACCTCAAAGCTCAACCCGGTCAATAGTTCTGACATTCTTATCCATTGTATCATCCATAATAAATGAGGCATAACACCATGGCATAACCAAGAACCACAGCCTACAATGGTTTCAATGTCTTCACATGATGAACGAAGAAAAAATTCACCGGATATATGTTAAAGCTGGGAAAAATCAAGTGAAAGCCGTTTTTAATGGAAATTCCCAAATGAAAAAGCCTTACCTGGGGTAAGGTGTTTTTAAACTGAATTATGCCGTGTTTCCTTTAATCCTAAGTGAAGTCAACTGTAATAACAAAACATAAATTTATTAAAGACTTGTTGGCGGCTGACCAATGGACTTACTAACCTTTCACCTTTTACCACCACGGTTTGAATTCAACTTAGCCCAGGCGAGATGGATGTCTCGCCTTTTATTTTTACAGCTGTTCCAAGTCTGAAGGGCATCGAGTTCAAGATCTGGGCATTTCCCATTAATTTACCACATCACTGGGCACAGGCTCACACCACTGCCTGCTTTAGTTGCTGCAGCAACTCAATGAAATGTACAAAAGGAACATTTCTTCCAATAAATAGATGCATTTTAATTTATTACAATCTGTGGATTTAAACAGAAGTCCTAGTCCGGAATATTTGCGAGATTCTCATCTGCGTTATGATTCTCGAGAGATTCAAGTGGACACAGAAGATCCTACAGCTCTATTTTGAAGAGCCGGGGAGCAATTTTACACCGTCTAGATGACATTTACATCTGGTCATTGTTTGGGGCAGCTTGCTTCACACATACTGGCCACCAAATCTGGACTGTGAATTTCAGGTAGATCTTGAACAGGCATCTGCTGCAAAAGAGCCATCTTGAACACTACACAACACTAACCTTACCAATTATGATCCACTATGGACTGGGTCTTTGGCTGCACCACGGTCTCTGATTTTGCACTATTACCTAGCATTAAAATTATTAATTTACTGCATTTTTTATTATAGAGTCATACAGCATGGAAAAAGACCTTTCGGCCCAACTTGCCCATGCCAACCAAGATGCACAATTTACATGACTCACCCGCTTGTGTTTGGCCCATATCCTTCTCAACCTTTCCTATCCATGTATGTTATATATTATATTATTTTAATTATAATGAATTGATATTATTGTCTATTATTTGTGTGTTATTGCACTTACAAGCCTGTTAAGCTTCTGTAAATAGGAATCTCATTGTTCCATTGTCAATAATGATGTAAGAAAATTAAACACTATTGACTTTCTTGAAACTGCTGACTTGGTATTACTGGCCATGATAGTTTTCCAGGCATGTGTGTTTTCATAAATGTGTGTGCGGATGGAATGTCAATTGCAGAAATGCCTGAAACAGACTCACCTGGTGCTCCAGCATTACACCAGTTACTTTACAGCTCAGAGACTTGGTTAATGACTGGGTTGCTAAGCAGGAAACTAGTGATGGATATTGAACATCTATCTTAATAAGAAGACTCCTATCAGGTAGTGTCTGAAACAGGAAGAAGCAGAGATGATGGCACAGTGGCACAACGGTAGAGTTGCTGCCTTACTGTGCCAGAGACCCGAATTTGATCATGACTATGGGAGCTGTCTGTGCGGAGTATGTATGTTCTTTTTGTGACTACGTGGGTTTTCTCCGAGCCCTCCGGTTTCCTCCCACACTCCAAAGACGTTCAGGGTTGTAGGTTAATTGACTTCTGTAAAATGTAGATTGTCCACAGTGTGTAGGATAGTGCTAGTGCTAGTGTACGGGGTGAATGCTGGTCCGCGCGGACTCGGTGGGCCATAGGGCCTGATTCCACGTTGTATCTCTAGTGTAAAGTAAAACTTAAGAAGTTTCCATTTGTTTTGAAGTGTTACTAAGCATTGATTGTTTACCTGTCCAAATTAGTTCAAGCTAAATGTCTAGGTGCTAACATTTGAAAATGCTTGTAAGTTGATGGGGATTGCTTCCAAAGCCTGAATAATTTTAGCCAGTGAAGAATGTTTGTGTTAATGCTGCTGGAGGCCTTGAAGTAGGCTTGGGCTCTACTAGACCAGGCAACGCTTTAAATGGCTGAGCGTGTGGAACAGATGCGACCTGCGTTGGCATGGAGCGGCAGTGGAGGATATCTACACATCCTGCACATCTACACATATGATCCCAGAAGGTGCTGGATTCAGGTGATTTTGCAATCTTTCTGCTACATCATCAAATTCATAAGTTCATAAGTTATAGAAGCAGAATTAAGCCATTCAGCCCTTCAAGTCTACTCCGTTATTCAATCACGTCTATATGTTTCTCTGTCAACTCCAATCTCCTGCCTTCTCCCCATAAATCTGGACACCCATACGAATCTCTGCCTTAAAAATGAAATGAAATGATGAAATGAAATGAAATGATTCAATTTATTGTCATTGTCAGTGTACAGTACAGAGACAACGAAATGCATTTTTAGCATCTCCCTTGAAAGGGAGACACAGGGCGTCGCGGTGTGCCCGCGCCTGCCGCCATTCCATTACAGGCAAAGGTGGGTGAAGTGTCTTGCCCAAGGACACAACGACAGTATGCACTCCAAGCGGGATTTGAACCGGCTACCTTCCGGTCGCCAGCCGAACTCTTAGCCCATTGTGCTATCTGTCGCCTGCAAATATGCAAATATGCATTGACTTGGCCTCCACAGCCTTCTGGTTGCAATGAGTTCCATGAAACAACATTCGACACATCGTCTGGCCAGGCCAACTTCAATCCAGTGCTGCCACCAGGACAATGGGTCATTATGGCCAAGTTAAGTCACTAACTGTTTTTAACATTTCAGACTTGAAGGGTTCAGGATGGCTCCTAAAACCTGGTGACTCTTGTGCACTGATTCAGTGTGGTAAACTATCTTACACTCTTATCCTCAGCATAATTGTGCCCAATGTATGGTAAGATTGTCACTGAACTCTGTGCAAAAACATTTTTTTTCTGTACTTAGGTACACATGACAATAAAGTTGCATGTGGGCAAAGTGCTGTGGCAAATGCAGGAGCTCAGGTAAAGAAGCAATGGATAAAATAATAATCTCTTATGTTTGCCATTTTAGAGCAGTGAAATGCTTCCACTGCAAAAATGAAGAGTGCGGAGCCTTAGTGTGTAAAGTTACGCACAATCCTGTGAGACAGAATAATGACAACCAAGTAGGTTCTAAATGTGGGGCATTGCAAAAATGTTAGGAAGGATATGATTGTTGAGAATTGAAGCTGATGCACAGTGTGAATTGTGAAGGTTGGGGGCAGCTCATCAGAATAAACTTCTCAAGCAAGATGTGGATATGTTCAAAGATTCATATAAAAGCATGAACCATGCGTTTTAAGCCAAACCTCAAACTAAGCTACTACAAGGTGGCATAGTGGCATAGTGGTAAAGTGGCTGCCTTACAGTGCCAGGGAACCGGGTTCGATCCCGTTTGTATGGAGATTGTACATTCTCCATGTGGCCGTGTGGGTTTTCTTCGGGCGCTCTGGTTTCGTCCCACACTCCAAAGATGTACAGGTTTGTGGGTTAATGGCTTCAGTAAAATTGTAAATTGTCCCTAGTGTGTGTGTGTGTAGGATAGAGTTAGTGGGGATCGCTGGGTGATGCGGACTCGGTAGGCCGAAGGGCCTGTTTCCGCGATATATCTCTAAACTAAACTAAACTAAGCCTTGATCAGTATAATACACACTAGAGGATGAAGAAGAGGAGGAGTTAAACAAACTTGAACACTGCTGTGTTTGTTCGAAATGCAAGGAGTGATTTGGTTATATTCATTGTTGCAGTGCCTGAAGCAGGTAAGACTATCTGGCATTTTGGGACTGTAAGGTAACCCTCAACCTAGCTGTGGATGATGAACAATACCAGCTGCCCACAATGCAGGATCTGTCTGCTTAATTGTTAGAGCCAAGGTTTTTACCAAGTTCAGCCCTTCATGCACATATGCACAATTGAATTTTAATAAAGAAAATCAACACCATCTCACAACCAATATACAAAAATAGCCCTATTCATAGACCAAGCTGCTTTGTGGATGAAGTCATCACCCAACTTATTTCAGCTGCCATGCGCAAGATGTTAAAGGGATTGTAAAAATGTATCAGCAATCAAGTTGATGTTTTGATCGCAACTGCTCGAGTCACAGAGCTATGCAGCAAAGAAACAGGCCCTTCAGCCCTACTTGGCCATACTGACCCAGACTCCCCATCTAAGCTAGTCCCATTTGACCAATTTGGCCCATATCACTTTGAACCTTTCCTATCTATGTCCCTGTCTTTTAAAAATGTATTTTATATGTGAAAGTGGAAGAAAACCTCTGAATAATTGAAGAGGTATTTAGGAGACTTCATGACTTCATGAGCGTAATGTTAAGGCCTAGAAGAATATATGTACCTTTTTAGTACTGAGGACAAAAGCATACAGTCGATAACTGGTCAAGAAAAAAGTTGATGCTACTGTCCTGAATGGAGAGGCTAACACTGTCTGCTAACTTTATTCCTATCTGGATATGACCCAATATTATCCTAGTTTTCTGCTGTGCGTTGCAGAGGTATTGACATCATTACATCAATGGCTGTAAGAGGATGTACTCTGGTGATGGAGAGAGGAAATAACAATCTCTTTGAATGGTCCTTGTAATGTGTTCGTCCCAGTACACAGCTGCAGCACCACTTGTGATCCAAGCACACTAACACTATCCTACACCCGCTAGGGCCAATTTGCAATGATGCCAAGCCAATTAGCTTACAAATTTGTACATCTTTGGAGTGTGGGAGGAAATCAGAGCTCCAGGAGAAAACCCACGCAAGCCACAGGTAGAATGGACAAACTCTATACAGACAAGCACCCGTAGTCAGGTTCAAACCCGGATCTCTGTGCTCTGTAAGGAAACAACTCTACCGCTGCGCCACCATCCCACTCTTAGCTGGAACAAAGCAAATGTCAGAATATATGCCATAAAAATTTACATGATTACACGATTAGATTTGTAGGCTGACACTACCTGACAGGTAAAAGAAGAGAAAGTGGAATATCAGTACAGTGAGATTGAAGAAATACAGCACACAGATCTAAGAGATCCAATGCAGGACGGAGGCTGATGAGATGCTGGAATTCGGTGTGGATGGATGAAAAAAGGTATAGTGGCCAATGCATTTAGTAAGCTGCTCTGGAAGGTTGGGTTGCATGGGATCCAGGGTGAACTAGCTGACTCGATAGAGAATTGGCTTCATGGCAGTAAGCAGAGAGTGATGGTAAAAGATTGGTTTTCAGACTGGAGGGCTGTGATAAGTAATGTGCCTCAGGGATCAGTGCTGGGCCCATTGCTGGTGGTTGGTTCATATCGACGATTTGATTGAAAATATAGATGGCATGATTAGTAAGTATGCAGATAACATTAAATTGGGTGGTGTTGCAGATAGCAACGATGGTTATCAAAATGACAGCAGGATCTTGATCAGTTGGGCAAGCAGACTGAGGAATAGTTGATGGAGTTTAATGCAGATAAGCGTGAGGTGTTGTATTTTGGGAAGTCAAACCGGGGCAAGACCTTCACAGTGATTGGCAGGGTACTTGGGAACTTTGTTGTAGAGCAGTACGATCGAGGAGTGTAAGAACGTAGTACCGTGAATGTGGTGCCACAGGTGGATGGAGTGGTCAAAAACGCTTTGGTATATTGGCATTCATCTGCCAGGGTACTGAGTACAGAAGTTGGGAATTTAAGGGCCTGTCCCACTTGGACGTCATTTGAGCATCACGCAGGTGAATCCCAAAATCTTGGGGAGCCGCGCGCGACCACGCATCACTGCCTACGTCACCACGCACCATGCGCGCATCACGTGCGCGTCACGACACGTAAATGATGTCACGTAATTTACGCGCAAATGACGCCCAAGTGGGACAGGCCCTTTATGTTACAATTGAGCAAGGCATTGGTGTGGCTGCATTTGGAGCATTGTGTTCAATTTTAGTCACCCAGCTATAGGAAAGATGTTAAGCTGGAAAGAGTGCAAAAAAAGATTTTTACAAAGATATTACTAAGACTGGACTACAGAATACAAGAGGGTTAAAAGCTAAAGAGTGTGCAAAGAAAAAGTCAAATCAAGTTGAATTTATTGTCATATGCACATGTGATGTGGGATACAAGCATTATGAAGATCTTACTTGCAGCATCACAAGCACATAGATGCAGGCAACACACAAAAACACATGTGTAGGAAGGAACTGCAGATGCTATTTTAAACTGAAGATAGACACAAAAAGCTGGAGTAACTCAGTGGGTCAGACCATCTCTGGAGAAAAGGACAGGACCCTTCTTCAAAAACATATTATAAATAAATTATACATAAATTCTAATGACCAAAAGAAAGAAGACTGCGCAAAAAAACACACGAATGCAAAAGCATAATTTTTTAAAAAAACAAGTCCATGGTGGTACAAGAGATGGACCACAGTATTCCATTGTTGAGGTAGGATTAGGGTTGTGTTGGAGCCAGAGAGTTGTAGGAAAATTGCTCTGACTGCAACTGGTGGTGTGGGACTTCAGGCTTCTGTACCTTTGCCCAATGGTAGCTGTAAGCAGAGGCAAGACGTGGATGGTGGGGAACCTTGCTGATAGATGCCGCCTTCTTGAGACAGCGTCTCGTGTAGATACATTTGAGGGGAGGGCTGTGCCAATGATGGATTGGGCTGAGTCCACCACTCCCTGTATCCTCTTGCATTCCGGTGCTTAGGAATTTTCACACCAAGCCATAATGCAACCTGTCAAGGTACTTTCCACAATACATTTGTATAAAACCTGTTAGCCTATTCGGAGACTTCTCGAATCTCTATAAACCTCTAAGAGAGTAAAGGTGCTGGCACTCCTTCTTCGTGATTGTATCTATGTGCTGGGCCCAGGACAAGCTCTCCAAGATGTTAATCACCAGGAATTTGAAGATATTAACTCTTCCAACCAATGATGAAAACTGGTGAAGGTAGACATTAAATGCTGGAGTAACTCAGCGGGACAGGCAGCATCTCTGGAGAGAAGGAATGGGTGACGTTTCGGGTCGGGTCTGAAGAAGGGTCTCGAACCGAAACGTCACCCATTCCTTCTCTCCAGAGATGCTGCCAGTCCCGCTGAGTTACTCCAGCATTGAATGTCTACCTCCGCCGGTTTTCGAGACCCTTCTTCAGACTGATGAAAACTGGCACCTGGTCTTCTGACTTCCTCCTTCTGAAGTCGGCATTTAGTTCCTTGGTTTAAGTAACAAGAGTTATTACTGCAGCACCAGTTAACCAGATGTTCTGTCTCTCTCCTCTAATGAATCGGCCCGCGGACCGACGTCCCACTCCTCGTCTGGCCGTCTTTGTGTCCTGGCGGCATCTCCTGCAGCCGACCTTAAAGGTGCCCATTCACCCTCCTACCAGCCTTTGCTCCTTGTGTCCGGCTCTCCAGTAGTTCCACCTGGTTCCGCGGTTAACCGAGCCTTCGGGTGCTCCGTTCGGTGGTCCACCGGACCTCTGTGTCGGGTCCACCAGCAGGTTCCCGATTCCACGCCCGCTGCACCGCGAGGAGGCCTAACTATTTGCAGAGTTAATAGTGCTTTAAAAATATATTGGACTCTGTTCTCTGATGATCATCTCTCCATTGTTACTCACTGTGCTTCGTAGGCGGCAAATGTCTGAAATATTTCATCTGATAATCACAAGCATAAATCAATGAAATATCCTTCTGTAATGCAGCCAAATGGAGTAGTGAACAAACTGTGATTTAATTTGATTACTGCTCCACAGATAATTATTCAGAATGTCTGAACACTTTGCTTTTGGATACTGATAGCTGAATTTGAAATGTGTTTACAAACGGAAAGAATGATTACTTTGTATGTTTAATTAATGAATCTCATGCTGATGATAAAAACTCACTCGGCCTAGGATTCTCATGGGAGAAAATACTGAGTGAAATTGAACATTTTTATTCCATTTTTATAAATGGCTTTGGACCAACCACTGGGTGAGGGGGTTAATGCAGGAGTGTCCAATGATTGGTATGGATGAGTTGGGCTGAATGGCCTGTGTATGATTCTGAGTCTATAGTCTGAAAAAGGGTCTTGACCCAAAACGACACCCATTCCTTCTCTCCATACATGCTGCCTGTCCCGTTGAGTTACTCCAGCTTTTTGTGTCTATCTTCGGTTTAAACCAGCATTGGGATAAATTAATCTCAGTTTTATTCTTCACACAATTTAATCACCCCACCCCCAATGCCCACGCACCGGGCCACCTATCATGGTCAATCAATGCATCACCTCGAGCATCCCTGGAGTGCAAGAAGAAACCGGAGCAACCGGAGAAAGCTAACAGGGAGAACATGCAAAATCCACACAGACAGCAGCATAGGTCAGGGTTGAAACTGGGTCTCTGGCACTGTGAGATAGATGTGCTGCTTGTAGAAGCAAGAAACTGCAGATGCTGGTTAACACACAAAAGGACACAAACTGCTGGAGTAACTGAGCAGGTCAGGCAACATCACCGTAGAGCATAGGTAGATGACGTTTCAGGTTGACACCATTCATCAAACTGATATTAGCTGGTGGGGAGGGGGTTGGGGAGGGAGATGAAAGTTGGAAGGGGGGAGAGGCAGGTCAAAGCCTGGCAGGTGAACGCAGGGTTTTTTTGATAGGTTAATGGTTGGAACAAAGGCCAGTGATAAAAGCAGAAGGTGTGAAAGAGGATCGAAGAGTTGCCAGTTGTGAAGCCAGAAGTAGGAAACTAGCAGGAAGGAGAGTCCAGATGGGACACAGAGGAGGCGAGAGGGGTTTCTGTCCTGTTTTGTTCTTCAGAGAAGCCTTGTTACAATAAGAATCAAATTAGATTTCCATCAATATAATTTGGAACATTATCGATGCTAAATGCTGGAGAATCTCAGTGGGTCAGGCAGCATCTATGGAGAAAAGGAATAGGTGACGTTTCGAGTCTGAACCCTTCAGACTTCCCGACCACTCCATGTTCTCCAGAGATGCTGCATGGCCCGCTGAGTCACTCCAGCATTTTGTGTCTACCTTCGGTATAAACCAGCATCTGCACATAATTGGATCATGTAGGAAGGAACTGCAGATGCTGGTTTACACCGATGATAGACACAAACTACTGGGACAGCATCTCTGGAGTGAAGGAATGGGTGACATTTTGGGTTGAGACCCTTCTTCAGACCTGAAGAAGGATCTCGACCCGAAATGTCCCCCACATAATTTGTATCATTGATTATCTATCACAGACATCCCCTATGCTAAATAATGCTCAAGAACCAGGCACAACAAACTGCTTTGTATTGTTAACACTCTATCATCATCAGAAAACCTCCAGTCTCTATTCGGGAGGCAACTGGTTAATCATCTCTATAACAGGCTTTCCAGCCATAGAAAATGTTAATGGGTGTTGTTGGAATGGACATTCAGTATGAAATCCTGCAGAAACTGCTTCAATGCTCAATCACTGGTACAAAGCTATGAAATGTGCTGCCATCATGTACTCATTTGTGTTATTGCACTGCAGGCTTAGCCTAAAGGCCCCTGTTGGCTCATCTGAGACAACAAATCCACCTTAATGTATCCTAATGCAAGAAAATTAAAGACAAAGGGGGGTCCTAATTTAATACTCATTGTCAATATGTAACCTCAGAACAAATGAGCCATTTATCAATTACTAGTAACATGAAACAAGAAAGTGGAAACTGGAAATGTAATTATTCTGGGGTAGACTAAAAGCATCTTAAATGCAAAATCCACAACTGGATGATGTTTTTTTTTTGCCTCTTCCCCACCCAACTTGGGTAATCATTTAAAATAAAAAGATTTCATATAAAGTTTCAGCTGTGGCATGAACGAAATAAACCACATTCTGCACATCGGCACATTTCAGCTGCAGGAAATGGAAATACTTTTCCAAGGAAGTCGATGTTAAGCTGATTTCACGAAGCAAAGCACACACAAGGTATTTGATTACAGTCAATATGTCTAATCCACAAGGGAACCGGACAGTTTTTCCACGGGCGGTAATAATCTCAAGTTCATCATGTCATTATTTGCTGTTCTATTCCAGATATTTTAGTTTAGTCTAGAGAAACAGTGCAGAATGAGTCCCTCCATCCCAAAGAGTCCGTGTCGCCCAGCGATCCCCGCACACTAACACTATACTACACACACTAGCGTCAATGTACAATTTTAGTTTAATTTAGAGATACAGCACGGAAACAGGCCCAATGGGTCGCCAGGTCTGCAACAACCAGCGATCCCCGCACATTGACACCACCCTAAACACACTAGGGACAACTTTGCATATATATCAAGCCAATTAACCTACAAATCTATACGCCTTTGGAGTGTGGAAGGAAACTGAAGATCTTGGTCATGGGAGGAGCGTACAAACTCCATACAGACAGCACCCGTAGTCAGGATGGAATCCAGGTCTCTGGCACTGTAATGCCCCTGTCCCACTTAGGAAACCTGAACGGAAACCTCTGGAGACTTTGCGCCGCACCCAAGGTTTCCGTGCGGTTCCCAGAGGTTGCAGGTGGTTGCCGGAGGTTGCAGGTAGTGGAGCAGGTAGGGAGACTGACAAAAACCTCCAGGAACCTCCGGGAACCGCACGGAAACCTTGGGTTGGGCGCAAAGTCTCCAGAGGTTTCCGTTCAGGTTTCCTAAGTGGGACAGGGGCATAAGGAAGCGACTCTACCACTGTGCCACCGTGCTTGAGGTATTTAGGGGATAGGGCAGAAAGGACCAGGTCTGAAGGGAGACATTACGAGTGGTGATAAGATAGCTAATGGAGTTGAAAGGTCTTTAAATAATAAAATTGCCTCACTCAATGTCTTGCAAAGTTACACTTACACCTGAAACTCACCAACTTTCAACCTTGCCCTTTGTTGAAAAAGACAGCTCCCAATTCTGCTGGGCATTTCCTGACAATTTGTGCAGACAGTGTAGACTTTGAGCAGGTGTCACTGGTAGGCAGGTTTGAAGGGAGGCCACAGAGTCTTTTATGGTCTTTCAGGCCGTGGAGAATGTACCTATTCAAAAGGCAATTGATGATAGGAGCCTTAACTGAGATAGATGGATGAAGAGGGAGCTTCTACCTATTCTACAAATGGTGATCATTTTGAGCATTTATTACACAAAAAGAAATATAGAAAAGAAAGGAACTGACTTTTTGAACCACCATTCACAACTTTAGGATTTCCCAATGCATAGAGAAATTTGAAGTGCGATCATTGGTGAAATGAAAGAAACGTAATCAATTTACATGCTACAATCTACTAAGAAAAGTAATGGGCATGGGGCGAATTGTAACCCAGACAGAAGCTCATTGTGTCCCTCATTACACCTGATATTTGGAAGCATTGCATTCAATTGAAGCAAATAGTATTAGATCGCAGGGGAAGTGAAGTGGGAGCAGTTGGGTACAAGAGGCTCTTGATGTTTGTCTTTTCTACTTCTGTTGACCCCTAGGGACTGCCACGCCTGTCCTGCCCCTCCCCTCTCCCAGCTTTCTTTCTCCACCCTGTCCCCCCTTCCCCTGCTTACAATCAGTCTGCAGAAGCATCCCAACCCGAAAAGTCGTCTATCCATGTTCTCCAGAGCTGCTGCCTGACACGTTGAGTTACTCCAGCATTTTGTGTCGTATTTTGTAAACCAGTTGTGGAATTCTTTGCCTTTACTATAGAACAGTGGACATGTTTTAACACACAGCCAATGAAAACAGTTCTTAGAATGATAGTATCAGCATCCTGAGAGAACTAGAGAGGGTGAAAATGTTTATATGTCACTCCATAAAACCAGATGTAACTGCATAAATATCCAGAACTGCTAACCATGTTTCACGTGATCATTCCATCGCTTCCTAAACATAGCAGAGTAATTGGATTGGAACTGGCACTTGGCTCAAATGTGCCAATAATCTTACAAAGTTTTGGTATGTGTTGGTTGCCTATGGAATTTAGCAGCTCTTTGGCTGAAGAGAATAGAATGGATGTGATCTATTCATAAGGACATTTGGGTTCTTGCATTAGCTATTAAGCACATACATAATCTGTGCATAGTCAAATTAATTTGATGTATAGATGAGATACCATTTAGAAACAAGGAATTGCATTTGCTGGTTTGAAAAAACCCTCAAAATGCTGCTGGAGTAACTCAACGGGTCAGGCAGCATTTATGGAGAACATGGATTGGTGATGTTTCAGGTTGGAATCCTTCTTCTGAGAGTTGATCTATCCATTTATTCAACATCTCCAATGCTTCCAGTTTAATAGTCCAGTCTCATTACCTGCTATAGTCTAGATTTTCCCCTCATGGATCACAATTAGTGAATACATATTAAAACGTTAGCAAAAGTTGGTGTTCAATTAACAAAAATTTCTAAGTGCACACTGTAAAGTAAACTACAGATCTATTCATGTAGGTAAAGCGTTGATGGGTGGTGATTGCCTTTAGAACATAGCAACTCATTGACTGAAGAGAAATATCACCAGCAATTTGTCCTGGACCAGCCACATCGAACCAAGAAAGCACACCAACGCCTTTACTTGTTTAGAAAGCTTAGGAAATTCAGCATGACCTCAACAACCGTCGAAAGTACTTTATTTGTATGAAACACATCATAGTTTGGGTCAAACAGCTCTATCCAAGATTGCAAGAAATTGCAGAGATTTGAGGACATAGCCCAGACCATTACACAAACCTACCTCCCTTCCATTGACCTCCATATATGGGACCGCTGGCTCAATGCGGGGGGGGGGGGGGGGGGGGGGGGACAACGAAAAGGTCGGGTCTCCCGCATCCTTAATTAGGATGATGATATAGTTGTATAATAGTATATTCAGTACCAAAGAAAATGTGTTTGGAGTATTATGGAGGTTGGTTTTATTTTGATTTAATTCGTACTATACATATTATTGTAAATAATTGAATACATTATTTTTGGTTATCTAAAAAAAATGGACTCCATCTACACGTCACACTGCTTCAGTAAGGCCACCAGCATAATCAAGGGCCAATCCCAATCACTCCCTGCCCTTCTGAATTGAACCGTCCTCTCACCAGCTGGAGAGCGGTCCTGGCTTATTGTTAATTGGGCTTTATTGAACATTATCTTGAATTAAACATTATACCCTTTATCCTGTCTCTGTGTTCTGTGATTGTAATCATGTATAGTCGTTTCACTGACTGGATACCACACAACAACAAATCTTTTCACGGTACCTCAGTACACGTGACAATAATAAACTAAACTAAACTAAACTAAACTAGACCAGGAGAGTTTTAGCTTTGTTTCAGCTTTTTAAGAACCAATCCGTTTTGCATCATGCCTACATGATTTGCATGTGCCTTTATAGTAACTCATTGTTCATGTTACATGAAACTTTTTACAAGCCTCATTGTTTATGACCTCCACTTCACCTGTTGGAGAGACAGAGTTAATGGTGGTGCCAGGCGGTTGTAGGCTTCCCCTCAGCACCACAGAGATTGTTCCCTCACAGTAGTGCTCTATCATGACATCCACTTCAACCCCACTCTGGGAATTTGGCATCCAGCCATAATGGAAACGTTTTCCTGTCTCTTAAGCAATTCTGAACTCGCGGAACAATAATGTTGCCGTTTACAGGGATTAGATTGCAATTTAGGTCATCGTAAAGTCTAAATTGCTGTTTTCAGGTGAGGTGCGATTGGGCAAAGTATTTTTTATTTCCTCACAACATCTGGCAAATTCAAAGATAGGAAAACAGTTGCGGCCACCATTTTGATTAACGATTGCTCAGATGCCAAAACAATTATATAAAAAAGTAATCTTCACCTGAAGCAGAAAGCACTCAAAATCTTAAAGGCGGTACAGTGGTGCAGCTGGTAGAGCTGCTGAATCACAGTGCCAGAGACCCCGGTTCAATCCTCACCTCAGGTGCTGATTTTGTGATTTGCACGATCTTCCTGTGACCCAGGGCCAGATTTACGTATAAGTTAGACAAGCTTAAGCTTTGGGCCTCGAGATCTAGGGAGGCCTACTCACCTCGCTGCCTCAACGACCATCCGCCCACCGGGACCTACTACTCTTTGCCCGGTGACCCTGGCCACTCCACCGCCCTCCAGCAGCCCATAGCCGTCACCTTAACAGCAGCTTGGACTCAGCACCGGGCCTGAAGCTTCCACGCTGCAGACTCCCACTCCTCTGGGTTTGACTGCACTGGGTCCTAGTGCCAGTCCCCCTAACCCTGGTAATCTCAGTGGCTCTTCTACTGGGTCTTCCCCAACCCCTAAAACCATGTGACCCCAGCCCTTCCCCACCCACTCTACAGTCCTCATACCCCCCTACCCGCTAACCACCCACCACCCCTCCACCAGACATCGCCTTGGCCCCAGTCCACTCACCTGCCTTCCTCTGGCCCCAACCTCCATCCCTGCCATGTGTTCACCATCCCCCCTGACCTCCCCCTCTCTGATACCAAACGTTCTGTCCTCAGCAGAGGCCTCACCTTTGTCCCCCTCCGTCCACACCTCAATGAGTTCCGCGCCCGCTGCGATTTGGAGCTCTTCTTCCGCAGCCTCCACCTCACACCATTGTTCCATGGGAAGGAGTCCTCGCCCCCATTGATGATCCCTTTTCCCGTCTCCAACGGACCCCCTCCTCTTGAACCCCCCCCCCCCCCTCCCCCTCATGGCCATTGGTACAATTAAATTTGGGGGTCACCATCCGACGTCGGAACGGGAGAATATTCTCAGCAGCTTGGACTTCCGAAGCTGGGTGGAGATTCACGCTGGCGGCCCTCGGCAAAGGGATCCCAGGGATCCGCGATCTTGAAATCAACGCAGCCCGAGGCTGGGAGCTCCGCAAACCACAGCTCCGTGAGTTGAAGCAGCAGGCCCAACACTCCAGAGCTTCAAACGGCGATCCAGGTAAGGCATCGCCCGCTCTGTGGTGAATCCAATATGTATTTTAAAACCAACTGTTTAATGACAACATACAGTAGGATCTAAAAGTGTCACACTGTCACTGTCTGGTAGTCATGGTCCTCTAGTCGTGGGGGGGGGGGGATTGGGAGGGGGAGTGGGGGGGGGGGGGAGCCTCACAAGTGAAATAGCTTAGGGCCTCTCTTCATCTAAATCCAGCCCTGCTGTGACCACATGGGTTTTCTCCGTGTGCCCCCGATTCCTCCAAAATACTAAAGACGTGCGACTTTGTAAGCTAATTGACCTCCGTAAAATTGCCCCTAATGTGTAGGTAGTGGAAGGGAAAGTGGGATAGCATAGAACTGGTGTGAACGGGTGATCGATGGTCAGTGTGTTGAAGGGCCTGTTTCCATGCTGCATCTGAACTAAACTAAACTACACATTTACTTCATTAAGAAAGAATAAAAACCATAAATATTAATCATTCACAAAAAAAGACACCATTAACTACTGATCACCCCCCTCCCGCTTGTCCCAAAATCCTATTATTGTTGGACTTGGGAGGGCAACGTCTGGGGGACAGCTGTAGTCTGAAAGCTTTATTTTGTCCCTCCATCTTTACAAGCCTTTAATTCCACCCCTGCCTTCACCATATGTTCTTATCCCCTGCAGAATAATTAACTTTACCTGCAATAGTAAAACCAAGGGGAAAAAAAATTGGAAGAGTACACAAACACTTAAAAAGCAGTTACATGTAAATAAACAACGTCCAAGCAAAGCTTCTTGAACAAAACACATATACTGTTTCCTGCAGTTCAGTTGGCGCATTTTATTTTCTTTGTACTTTTTCAAACATGAGCCTTTGTTTATAAACTCACTCTGCCGTGTTAAAAGCCAGTTGATGGATATACGTTGCAGAAGATTAGCTGCTTAATCAGCTCCTGCAGTTCGTTCAAATGCTCTTACTTCTTTAACTGTGGGCAAATGAGAAGAAATTCTACTTGTGTTCTTCGAGTGGTATGTGCACAGTTGGCAGAAATAAGTCTGCTTCTTGTTCAGTGCGGTTACAGGATATGCAATCTCACCCAATCTGCAAAAAGAAAAATTATACAGTCGTGCCACAGAATTCGCATTGATTTCATTCTGAAATTTAAAACATAAACACATCCTTAAACAATCAATCAGCAAAATCCTTTTAATTGTGGTGGGTGAGCTCTCTGACCTTAGCCCTCCCCAAACAGTAAAGTCTGCAGCAAATTCACCTTCGGATTCAGGCCTTGCATGGTGACAAAACATCGTGGACAATACATCGGATCATATCTACCTCCTGACGGATTGTTGATCCCTTGTTGCCGAGTTCGTGGATCCGACGTGACCTGCAGCGGCTCAGAGCGGCGGAGCAACGGTGGACATCGATGACATCGCCTGGCCAGGCCGACCCACGTAGCTCCGACCCAGTGTCGCCACCATGACAACGGGCCTTTAAGGCCAAGTTAAGACTCTACCTTTTTAAGAACTTTGAAACTTGAAGGGTACAAGATGGTGTTGGAACCGTGGCAACTCTTTTTAGTTTGGAGATACAGTGTGGAAACGGGCCCTCCAGCCCACCGAGTCCACACCGACCATCAATCACCTATACACTAGTTCTATCTTACACACCAGGGACAATTTACAGAAGCCATTTAACGCACACACTTGCACGTCTTTAGAATGTGGAAGGAAACCGGAGCAACCAGAGAAAATCCAAGGGAGAATGTACAAACTCCATCCAGGCAGCACTCGTAGTCAGGATCGAACCAGGGTCTCTGCCACTGAAAAGCAGCAACTTTACCATTGCGCTACTAACTACAGCCTCATATTCTTGCATTTTTGTATTTAAGTATGATGGTGCTTATGTATAGAAAGATATCAAGTCAAGTCAGGTTTATTCGTCACATACACATACGAGATGTGCAGCGAAATGAAAAGTGGCAATGCTCGCGGACTTTGTACAAAAAACTACAAAATAGAATGGAACAGAATCACATATTACATATTTGTGGGAGCAAAAAAAAGAAAAAACAGCAATTTTAAAAAGACATCACACAACAGTGAATTGGTACAGTAAATGTGGTCCCTGGAGAGATAGGAGTTTACAGTACTAATGGCCTCTGGGAAGAAACTCCTTCTCATCCTCTCCGTTTATTTACGAAGTGTATGTGAAAAATGGAGTTTGCTGTTCCTACGTAGGTACAAGTGAAACCATTTATTCCTAACAGGACACCGCAATTACTCCAGGAATCTAATGCCCCAAACTATGCAATGGTTTTTCCACTAATATTCCTTACCCCATCCTCTGAGCTGGTGATGGAATGGGAGATGAGTAGGAAAAGCATACATGTTGAAGTTGAATATAAAAATTGGAATTGTTGAAAGCACATAGTCAGCACTTGAAAAGGAAAGTTAACAGTTATCTAATATTGAGGAAGGTTATCACGGGAAATAGAACGGGACAGCACAGGAACAGGCCTTTGAGCCCACAATGTCTGTGCTGAACATGCTGCCAAGTTAAACTAATCTCCACTGCCCGCAAGTGATCCAAATCCCTCAAATCCCTGCATGTCCCTGTGCAAAGCGAAAGCCTTTTAAACTCCACTATTGTGTCTGCCTCCATCACCACCCGAGAAAACGTACCCCATATATCTCTTAAACATTGCCCCTCTAGAAAATCAGAACAATTCTTAAAGATACGGTCTCCTTTCATCGATTTATTACAAGTATAATATGGTGCAACATAACTCGGGAAATTAACCATTTCAGAACTGGGTGAATGGTGTGGAAAGATATGAAGTAAGTATATTCCTTTAGCTTTCTGTTCTGTTTTTTGGGGGGTTTTTCCCTTTTTATATTTTTTCCTTTCTGGTTTTCTCTTTCTTTCTACATCTTTATGGGCTCTTCCTCTCTATCTATCCACAAACTACTAACCGTTAACTTCTGGGGCTTACACATCACTACTCTCCTTAATCTTTTATTTTCTCTTTTTTTCTTGCTTCTGTTACTTTTCTATTGTTAAATTTAAAACAAGAAGTTGTACACGAAATGCATTATGTTATATGCCATGGTTTATACGACTGTACATTGCTTCTAATAAAAATATATATTTTTTAAATTAAAAAAAAAAATTGCCCCTCTCCCCTTAAGCTGTCCCAGTTCTGACATCCATCCTTTCTAAGCCTCTCATAATTTTATATACTTTTCAGTATCCAAGACCGGCACAAAATACTGGAGTAACTCAGTGGGTCGGGCAGCATCTCCGGAGAAAAAGAATAGAGTGAAGAGCCAAGAGCCAAGAGTGTTTTATTGTCATGTGTCCCAGATAGAACCATGAAATTCTCACTTGCAGCAGCACAACAGAATATGTAAACATAGTACACTGCAAACAATGTAATAAACGAGAGAGAAAGAAAAAGTTCTGTGTGTGTGTATATATAGGTGACGTTTCAGGTCAGAACCCTTCTTCAGACCCGAAATGGCACATTCTATTTCTCCAGAGATGCTGCCTGACCCACTGAGTTACTCCAGTATTTTGTCTCTATCTATGCTATAAAACAACACCTGCACTTCCTTCCTACACATACTAAGTTTGTCCAACCTCTCCTAATCCAGGCAGCATTCTGGTAGTCTTTTTCTGCACTCTCTCCAAAGCCTATACATCCTTCTTGTAATGGGGGTGACCACCCTCCTTGCAATGGGGCGATTATCTATCCTTTACTTCCATTAAGTTTTTACATTGCAATTTCTAAGGAACCCTTGTGTAGAAAGGAACTGCAGATGCTGTTTTATACCAAAGTTAGACACAAAGTGCTGGAGTAACTCAGCGGGTCAGGCAACATCTTGCATTGAGTAATGTAGCTCTTACTGGTGCAGCAAACTGTGCATGAGTTCTAGGTTCAGGAGGGCAAAAGATGCTATCAGCTAGCAGCTTGGTAGTCACATCTGATGTGTTTGCCTGTCTGTGGATGCATTACAACTGCTAGTTGGGCTTATTTCTGGACACCCTGTGAGCTCTGAGAAAACTCAAGATGGCTTGAAATTAGTTTAGATTTAGGTCTATATTTGTCACATGTTTGCTTTGATTGTTTTGCATGTTATTCAACCATGGGGGTGGCACGGTGGCGCAGCAGTAGAGTTGCTGTCTTACAGCGCCGGAGACCCAGGTTTGATCCTGTCTGCAGGTGCTTGTCTGTACGGAGTTTGTACGTTCTCCCTGTGACCTGCGTGGGTTTTCTCCGGGTGCTCCGGTTTCCTCCCACACTCCAAAGATGTACAAGTTTGCAGGTTGATTGGCTTGGTATAATAGTAAATTGTCCCTAGTGTGTGTACGACAGCATTAGTGTGCTGGTATCACTGTCCGGTACGTACTCGGTGGGCCGAAGGGCCTGTTTTTGTGCTGTATCTCCAAACTAAACTAAACTAAGTCAGGCAATACTTTACATAAATACAATTAAGCCAAACCCAAGTACAATAGGTAGAGTGAAGGGAAAGATACAGAATGCAGTATATAGTTCTCCGCATTGTGGCCCAATAGTTCCAGAGACAAAGTCCAATGTCCTCAATGTAGTAGAGGACAATCAGACTATTATCCTCGCTTATAGAAGGACCATCCAGAAGTCTGATAACAGAGTGGAAGAAGCTTTTCCTGAGTCTGGAGGCGCGCGTCTTCATCTTCAGCCCAACAGGAGAAGGGAGAGGAAGCAATGACTGGTGAGGGAAAGGTTCACCAGACTGATTCCTGGGATGTCAGGACTTTCATATGAAGAAAGACTGGATAGACTCGGCTTGTATTCGCTAGAATTTAGAAGATTGAGGGGGATCTTATAGAAACTTACAAAATTCTTAAGGGGTTGGACAGGCTAGATGCAGGAAAATTATTCCCAATGTTGGGGAAGTCCAGAACAAGGGGTCACAGTTTAAGGATAAGAGGGAAGTATTTTAGGACCGAGATGAGAAAAACATTTTTTACACAGAGAGTGGTGAATCTGTGGAATTCTCTGCCACAGAAGGTAGTTGAGGTCAGTTCATTGGCTATATTTAAGAGGGAGTTGGATGTGGCCCTTGTGGCTAAAGGGATCAGGGGGTATGGAGAGAAGGCAGGTACAGGATACTGAGTTGGATGATCAGCCATGATCATATTGAATGGCGGTGCAGGCTCGAAGGGCCGAATGGCCTACTCCTGCACCTATTTTCTATGTTTCTATGTTTCTATGTCCTTGATTATGTTGTCTGCTTTCCCGAGATAGCATGATGTGTCGATGGAGTCAATGTTGGGGAATCTGGTCTGTGTGATGTTGTGGCCTACATGGACTTAAATTCCAAGCAAAGGCCAAACAATATTTTGCCTTATACCTGACAATACCTTCAACCCTACGCTAGGACATGAGGGATGCTGCGTTTAACCAAAGCCTGTGGGCAAGGAAATAAACAGTCTTGAAGGTGGGAGGAGAAGCAGAGGTGCACTATGAGAAAGGCCCCTCAAAGCCCAGAGTTAAGCTGCAAATTGCATCAATGCAGTACAAAGATACCTGGCAAGACAACTTCTATTTGAAACCCCATTATCCAATATAACCACCAACGCAGTCCTCCCTGGTTAAAATCATTCATTTACTGCATAAAAGAAAAATAATTGCAGAAAGCGTTGAAAGAAAACCAGTCCCATCAATGCTGTATGAAAGGGTGGGTCCTTTCAACAAGTTTGAACAAAGGGCCCCAAATCTGAACTTTACTCTCTAATTCTGATATCGTCTCACCTAATGACATTTTCCCATATTTACTGCATTTTTGTGCCTCTGAAGTCTGAGTTTTGTTTTCTCTGGTTTCTGAATTTTTTCTATTCCTGAACCAATAAACATATAATTTCAACGATTTACCTCCCAGTATGTCAGTAATTAAATGTTCAGGGCTAAAGGAAACAGAATGGGTTTTTTTTTTAATTTGCAGAAGTTTTCCACTTAATCCAAAATGTTCTTTTGTCTCTCACTAAACTGGATCAAGTTACCAGAATGGTTGTGTGAGACCTGACATTCTCCCCATAGATGGGGGAATGACTTTGAGACTTGCTACACCAAAATCTTTAGGTCCATCATCAGTATCATCAAGGCCAGCATTCCTGTTGTTACTAATGATAGCTAGAAAGCGCTTTCATCTGACTCCGCATTCAACACTGGTGCAACCCCCCCCCTACTGTCAGCACTTAATTACTGTGACCTGCTGAAATATGTTGTAACACAAAATAACTGACCTTTTCTGCCTGAATGTGGAACTTATTTGTTACAGATGATCGATTCCATGTAAGTCTGTTAAAAGTATCATTGTGCATTTATGCTTCATAAATGATTCTGGCACAACAAATAAAATTGTCATGTTGTATCACTTGCCATAAAAGTAGTGTATTTTTCCAC
Organism: Leucoraja erinaceus; assembly: GCF_028641065.1. NCBI lineage: Eukaryota > Metazoa > Chordata > Chondrichthyes > Rajiformes > Rajidae > Leucoraja > Leucoraja erinaceus. The sequence continues at coordinate 12,028,787 of NC_073397.1, read as the reverse complement.
CATTCTTTTGAACCAGTCGAAGATGGCATAAAGGCATAGTTTCATCAAAGAGGAAATCAAGGGGATGTTTTCTAAATGCGCAGGAAACAGTGGCACAGTGGTGTAGATGCTGCCTTACAGTGCCCGAGTTCAATCCTGATTATGGGGGTTGTCTATACGGAGTTTGTACGTTCTCACTGCGACCGTGTGGGTTTTCTCCTGGTTTCCTCCCACTCTCCAAAGACATGCAGGTTTAAAGGTTAATTATCTTTTGTAAATTGTCCCTAGTGAGTAAGAGACGGGTACAGGGAATCGCCGGTCGATGTGGACTCGAAGGGCCTGTTTCCGCACTGTATCTCTAAACTAAACTAAAAACGAAACAATGGATTTTAGACATTTCTAGGGCAAGCTAAGTAAATTTGTTACAATCCATTTATAGGATGTAGTAGTCTCTGGCTAAACCAAGATTAATTGTCCAACCCTAATTTATCTTGAGAACGTGTTGGTGAACATCCTTTGTGAATTGGTGCAGTTATTCTGATGCTTTTGAGTAGGAAGACTGCATGCATGACTTGGAAGGGAACTTGCAAGTTATGCTTGCAATCCTTTAAATAAACATGAATGATAGTATGCACTAACACTTCAAAGTTGCTAAATTTCTGTATGATCATTCTAATTGTTTCTTGAGATTGCAAAATTGTTTGTCATTTTACTTTTAGGTTCCCATAAATATAGTGCGAAAAGCATGCTATTGGTGAGGGAAGGTATCACTGAGTCACAGGATGGAAAAGACCATAAGAAACATTTACAATGTTATGAAAGTTCAGCTGCTTTAAACTTTAGATTTTGGAAGGAAGGAAACAAGCCTTATGGTGCACCGAGTCCACACCAACCAGCAATAACCCCATTCACTAGCACTATCCTACACACTAGGGACAATTTACAATTAACAAAATTAATTAATCTACAAACCTGTGTGTCTTTTCCGCGAGTCACGCGCCAGGCGGAAGAGGGCTTTGCCTGAGCCAGATATTTGCCCCTTTACCGGGGTTGTACAGTAGTTATTAGAATATTTGTAAAATGGTTGTTTGATGATTTTATAATATGGCGGTGGGTATGTCACCACGGTTTGGGGTTTTTTGGTTTTTGTATCGTGTTGGAATTTAAATTTAAAAAATTTTGATACAAAAAAAAAAACCTGTATGTCTTTGGAGTGTGTGAGGAAACCCACGCAGTCACAGGGATAATGTACAAAATCTGAAGAATTGCACCCATGGTCAGGATCGAACCCAGGTCTCTGTTGCTGTAAGGCAGCAACTCTACCACTGCGCCACTGTGCAGCCCCCTTTGTATGTTCTTACAAACAAAGGCACGCCATAACCTGGCTGATATTTCTATACATTACAGAAGAAGTGGAATAATGTTAAAGATGCTGTTCTTCAGATGAGATATTAAACTGAAAGTGCTTGTGCCCTCTCAGAAAAGAGAAGATTTTTACCTATCTAGGCCAATATATTGATCTCCTAGTTTACGTCACTGATACAGATGATCAAGCCACTCTTATGGATCTTACTGTGCCCAATGCAGCCACATTGTTTGCTCGATTAGAACATTTCATTTGCTTTAAAACATTTTGGGACATCCTTAAAAGGTGTACAGGGCTCTTTATGTCTTTGTCATTTGGGTTATTGTGAGGATACGTATACTGTAAATAGACTTGAGTTATATAAATGTTAAACTTTCATTTTCAAAATTGCACTGGATTGGATTTGATGCCTGAGAAGGCAGAAGCCTAATCTGATTAACCTTTTTGCTCGGATGTCAAATTTTGAATTGTTTCTGTTGGCTAGACTGCCAAAAAATAAAACGTGGCACAGAGTTACAAAGTCATTGAGACATACAGCACAGAAACAGGCCCTTTGGCCCATTAAATCCATGTCGCCCTTATTGCCTATCAACGCTAATCACATTTGACTGCATTAGGTCTGTATCCTTGTATATCTTGCTTGTTTAAGTGCCTGTCTAAACATCTCTTACATATCATAATTGAATCTGATTTCACCACCTCCACTGGCAACAAATTTGTGATGTCAATCAATCTCTCTGTAAAGAAACATTCCACAAATCCCCTTTAAAACTCTTTCCTCCCAATTTAAACCTATACCCACCGTTGTTGATAGGTTTGACCAGCTACTCTATCTATGCATCTTAAAATCTTATACACCTCTATCAGATCACCCCCTCAGCCTCCTCTGTTCCAGGAAAAAATCGCACACAATCTATCCAATCTCTCCCCATATCTAATATCCATCAATCCAGGCAACATTTTGGTGAATCTCCTCTGTACTCTCTCCAGCTCAAGCACACCCTTCTGGCAGTGTAGCAACCAGGGCTGCACATAATACTACAAATGCAGTTTAACCATTGTTTTGTTGAGCTGCAATATAATGTCCCAACTTGCATTGACTTACAGTATGTGGGCAAGCATGCTAAATGCCTTCTGCACCATCCTTTCCACCTATGTTGCCACTGTCAGGGAACAACAGAGACACTTGGTGCTGGTCATTAAAATTCTTTAGTGTCCTTCCATTGTGTCCTCATTCTAAATGACCTCCCAAACTGCACCACCTTACACATGTCAAGATTTTATTCCATAGGTCACGAGTAAAGAGTCACAAACAGCACAGGTCCCAGCACCGATCCCTGTGGTACACCGCTGGTCACAGACTTCCAATCAGAAGAACATTATTCCACCACTACCTTCTATTACCAACCCAATTTTGGATCCTATTAACCTTGGGTCCCTTGTACCTCAACCCTCTGGACCATTCTCCCATGCAGGAACATGTCAAATGCCCGACCATAGTCCATGTAGACAACATCCACCACTCTGCAGTAACAGTGTTACTCCCAGCCCCTTGTAAAATAGTGAAATATAAATCTTCAGCTCAAATTCCAAACAATCTTTGCAGCCACACAGAAGGTCTCATAGAAAATAGGTGCAGGAGGAGGCCATTTAGCCCTTTGAGCCTGCACCGCGCTCCAACCCAATATATGTGTGTGTTTGTGTGTGTGTGTGTGTGTGTGTGTATAATGTGTATATATATATATATAATTATATAATAACAAAATATATATTCAATATATATATATATGTATGTATGGGTGTTTCCGTAAATAAGGGCACCAACCTGTGGGTGGCCAAATTTGAAAGTTATTAACTCATAATGAAAGACCACAGCATTAAAAATGGGCCTAACTGTGATCCTTTTGAGATAATTTGTAATCAAAATCGACCAAGATTTGACCAAAATTTTGTGCTTTCAAAATTTGAAAAAAAACATGAAAAAAAAATTAGTTATGACATATAAGACATAGTGTCCCACTGATACTGATTATACTGATTTCTAAGTTCCTTTACAAAACGTCGGCACCGAATCCACTACGGGGCCCGTAGTTCATGCCAGGTTTATTATAATCGCGTTGTTTGAATTTTTTTTTTAATTGCGACGAGTGCAAAAAAACAGTTATAACATTGACAAGGTTAGACAATGGGAGGGACTATAGAATGAGACATCACTAAAATAGGTGAGCAAACTAGATTTGTATTTCATGATTTTAAGTTCTATTCATTATTAAATATTTCAATGGAATACTTAAACACAAAATATAAATAATAAAAAAATGTAAAATAAATATAAAAACGGTTTAATTCATACATTTCACACGAGACCAAATGGACACCGCTACTCACGTTCTGCTGCAAAAACTTGGCACATCAGAAAACCATCTAATCGGCTGATGAATTATAAAAATGATAAGCATAATCAGAATTTGACTTTATGTAATTACTTTATTTAATTGCAAAATCAATGTAATCTTTCTGGTATAAATTAGCCTAAGGATTTGATGAAATTCTGCTTGAAAGATGTCACAAAAAAGGCCAGGAAACACTGGGACGTATCTGATATATTTTTTTGTAAAATCAGATTTATTTATTTTTGCTCCATCTCAATATTTTGGCTACACACCATGATGATCTATACTACTTAAAATACAGGATATGAAACAATGGGAATATTACATAAAAAATAGAAAAATAACCTAGAAGTTTGGAGACCTTCAGTTTCACAACTGTGCTGTATTTTCAGAAACACCCATATATATATGTATATATATATAGAAACATAGAAACATAGAAATTAGGTGCAGGAGTAGGCCATTCGGCCCTTCGAGCCTGCACCGCCATTCAATATGATCATGGCTGATCATCAAACTCAGTATCCCATACCTGCCTTCTCTCCATACCCTCTGATCCCCTTGGCCACAAGGGCCACATCTAACTCCCTCTTGATTCAATATCTTGCCCAGATTTTCTGTTCATCCATATCCTTCTGTGGCCTTAGCCAACCTTTCTCGATGTCCCCTACATCTTCAAATTTCATCTTCAAATTTACTAATAATACTTTCTAGAATCATATCAAATTTACAAATAATACTTTCTAGAACCGCTGCACCACATAGAGTTGCTGCCTTACAGCACTTTCAGCACCAGAGACCAAGATTTGATCCCGACCGGGTGCTATCTGTACGGAGATTGTACACCCATGACCTGCGTGGGTTTTCTACGAGATATTCGGTTTCCTCCAACACTCCAAAGACGTACAGGTTTGTAGGTTAATTGGCTTTCTAAAAATGTAAATTGTCCTTAGTGTATGTAGGATTGTGTTAATGTGCGGGTATCGCTGGTCAGCGTGGGCTAAGTGGACGGAAGGGTCTGTTTCCACGCTGTATCTCTAAACTAATTAAACTAAACAAACACCGATCCCTGTGGTACACCACTGGTCACAGACTTCCAATCAGAAGAGCATTATTCCACCACTACCCTCTATCACTAACCCAATTTTGGATCCAATTGGGTCCCTTGTACCTAAACCCGCTGGACCAGTCTCCCATGCAGGACCATGTCAAATGCCCGACCATAGTCCATGTAGACAACACCTACTGCTCTGCAGTAACAGTGTTACTCCCAGCACCTTGTAAAATAGTGAAATATAAATCTTTAACTCAAATTCCAAACAATCATTGCAGCCACATAGAAACTGAAAGCTGGAAAACTGTCCAACTGCCAGTTGTTAAGACAGTAGCCAGACCATTAATAAAACAAAAGGACCCCAGAACAGATATCTCAATTGTAATAAATATTTTCAAAAATTTGTGGCTTACTTTAATGTTCTCTTAAATGATTACTGAGACCTTGTTTAAAAATATCATGACATTTCTTTATGATATTAAAACGAAATTCCCAAAATTGTTATGGGATATTACAAAGAACATGCTTGTAAAGTTGCCTTTCTTTTATGCTTGACAACTGGAATTCTGGGCACTGCAGTAAAACAAAGAGGTTGCTTAGCAGCGGGAGAGAAGGGGAAAAAAAATCAACCCTGGAAATGTGAGCTGGGCTGTAGGCCATTGTGGAGCTGAAAAGCATGAGTTGTAAGTGATACCTTACAATACAGGTCTGAGTGGCCTGACCTTCCTGCCTGCTAAGCCATCAACAGCTGAACATGCTGCATTAAAAACCCCATGTCGTACGCAGCTTCTGAGAAGCTGGAACAGAAATGGATCTTTTTTTTACATGCAACAACTTAAAATGACCATGGGGAGTCAGGGGATAGGCCTCAGGTTTAATTTGCCTCCGTTTAATTTCCAGATCATTATGATCACAGTTTTAAAAGTGACAGACATAGAAAGATTAATTAATCAGATGGTTTTTCCTTGCTACAATGGTTACACTTGCAAATGTATTTCCTTAGCTGTAAAGTGCTTTGGGACATTTAACTTTGAGGAAATCGTCACTGAAATGTAGGTTGTTTTTACCTGGTTTAAGATGGTGCTGAGGGATGCAGTGAAGCTTGGTGTAACCAACGCCAAGACTCTGTGAGGGTGGACCTCAGTCTAGTGTACTTCCACTGCTGCACATTGGAGGGCAGGGTGTGGTGCAGAACAAGGGAAGGGAAATTATCCCCGGGGGGGGGGGGGGGGGGGGGGGGGGGGGGGGGAGAAATGGGGGCACATGAATGGCAAGATGGCTGGATATAATGATAATTCTGTGCACACAAAACTGATGAATGTATGTATAGCCGCTGAGAATGTCGGAAGAATTTTTGCACAGTTCTTGGTTTGTACTTATATATTTTTATTCTGAATAAAGTTTCTTTGAATTTTTTTTTTTAAGTAGCTCAATAATGTTTCAGCCAGTATGGGTGAGTCATTGAGCTACTTTAAAAACAATCAGGGGAAGTTCTGGAAAACTGCCAGCAGCTTTAGGAGTGGCTACACTTCACACTTCATGGGATATCATGAGACATGTGGCATTCAAATTGAAAAAGGCCATAGCGGAAATCCATAGCAAGTCAGCCAGCATCTGTGGAAAAAGAGAATTGAAGATTTTAGTTTAGTTTTAGAGATACCGCATGTAAACAGGACCTTTGGCCCACCAGGTCCACTAGTTCCAAATTATCCCATTTTTGTATCCAGGGCCGGCCTTACGAAGTGCGGGGCCCAATTGGGAACAATTTTCGTAGAAATATATAAATAAATAATTATGATTGAGTCACGTGTCGTGAGTAACATGACAACTCAGGGGAGAGTTCCTTTCATAGCGTGTGGGAGGCTCTAGCCAGGGATAAAGTTGCGAGGAGGGAAGGAGCGTTGAGAAGGAGAGGGTCGGGTTCATGCCGGTAACACTCACTCACCGCTGCCGCGGCGCTCCGGGCGCCACCGCATTGTGGCCGTGGAGAGAAGCAGCTCGCGTGTTTACGAGTGGCCTCCATCACCGGACAGCGGAACCGACTGCCATCTCAACGCCTTCTGCCGGCCCGCTCACCTCTGGCAGTGCTCTCCATCTGAACAGTGAGGGGACCAGCTCAAGAGCAAAGGTCATAGAGCGGAGTGGGTCTGCAGGTGATGGATAACACCACAGCGGGCGGTGGAGCTTATTCCTGTGTCAGCGCGAACAAGGGATCAATAGAGGTAACGCGCAGCGACTCTGGAGAAAAGATCCTTCTTTAAACTGAAGGTACACAAAAAAGCTGGAGAAACTCAGCGGGTGCAGCAGCATCTATGGAGCGAAGGAAATAGGCAACGTTTCGGGCCAAGACCCTTCTTCAGACTGCTGAACTCTCGTCGGTGAGAGTACTTGTGATTGTCTGAAGAAGGGTCTCGACCAGAACCGCAACCCTCTCCCCAGGACCCCTGCCCGTCCCGCTGACCCACCACAGACAGGGAGTTGAAGGTAGACATGGGGGGGTCCACCTTCAACTTCAGAGCCAAACAGAAAACACAGAGTGCTGGAGGAACTCAGCGGGCAAGGCAGCACCCGCGGAGGGAACATATCACTTATCAGGAGCCACCATGGGCCAGGACTCTTCTCCCCCCCCCCCCCCCCCCCCCCCCCCCCCCCCCCCCCCCCCCCCCCCCCCCCCCCACAGAAAGGAACCGCAGATGCAGCCATCATCGCAAAACAAATTAACTGTAGATACTGGATAATCGAAGGTAGACAAAAATGCTGGAGAAACTCAGCGGGACCGGGTGTGAGGGCAGCATCTATGGAGCGAAGGAAATAGCCAACGTTTCGGGCCGGGTCTAAAGAAGGGTTTCGACCCGAAACGTTGCATATTTTCCCCTTCCTTCCCTCATCCTCCCCCCCTCTCTAAAGGAGGATGCAAGGGGAGGGGGAGGGAAGTAGTGAGAGGTAGGGAGAGGGAGATCTAAAGGGTAACTGGTTTTGGTCTCCAATCACCTCACAAAGAGCAGCCAACAGTGGTGTTGAAGCAGAAGGGAAACTCTCTATCTCTCCCGCCCCGGCGTTTCGCGTTGAATACTCACGGCTGAGATCGCTGTGATGCTAGGGCTTGCTGCCTCTGTAGGCTCCTCTCCCCCCCTCTCTCCCCCCCCCCCCCCCCCCCCCCTTCCTTCTCTTCTCCAGCAGCAGCGACAGTGACACAATATAAAACGCATTTAAACTGAGGAATGCATTGTTTAACTACTTGCTAACTACTGCCTGTTTACAAGTGTTACAGCAGCAGTTAACACAACGTTTGTTATCCATGTTCATTTTGTAAAAAAATTCGTATGGCGAATTTAAAAAAAAATCTTTATTTAACAGCGAATTTGTATTTCCATATGAAATACGGAAAATTAACGCCGGGCCCCCATTGAACGCGGGGCCCAATTTGGAAAAATCGATCCAATTGGCCTAGGGCCGGCCCTGTTTTATCCTACACACTAGGGACAATTTCCGGAAGGCAATTAATCATTAAACCTGAGTGTGGGAGGAAACTGGGGCTACACACAAACTCCAGATAGACTGCACACATAGTCAGAATCGAACCAGGGTGAGGCAGCAACTCTACTGCAGCACCACTGTGCCACTTTTGATGACATTATATCAGAACTAAAAAATGTTAAGAGATTAAACAGGTTATAACCTGTGGTGAAGATAGGCACACCAAATGCTGGAGTAACTCAGCGGTCAGGCAACATCTCTGGAGAAAATGAATAGGCGGCATTTCGGGTTCGAAACCCATAACCTGAGGTGGGTGGAGGGCAAGGAAAGTATAAAAGGAAGGTTAGTAGTGGGGTGGAAGCTAGCTAAACCTGAATGACAAAATGGATGGCAGAGCATGGGAAAAGTTGGAAGAGGCAATAAAAATTTTTGTCAAAAGGAGCTTAAATTAAATCATCACGAGTAGCTACCATCCAGAAACAATGGAGCAAGATCTAAAGGGTTAAACAATGTTCAGCCAAAGACATCAGGAGAGGCCTTAATGAAACCAGTTTTGAGCTGCATTGAAACATAGTGTACAAGGGGGGTGAGAATGGGAAACAGAATTACAAGTTAAATCAAAGTGAATAGAAGTTCAGGGTTATGTTGAAGACACAAGGATCTGCAAAGACACAGAGTGCTGCAGTAACCCAGTGGTCAGACAGCATCTCCGGAGAACATGGGAAAGTAATGTTTCACGTCAAAACTCTTCTTCAGGGTCCCAACCTGAAACGTCACCCATCCATGTTCTCCAGAGATGCCGCCTGACAAATGAACTACTCCAGCACTTTGTGTCTTTTTCAGGGTTATGGTATCAGACTGTTTGGGGCTGCCCTTTCGTTTTATCCGTTCACACCAGCCATGGTCCGAAAGTATCTTGAGTTTGATGATAAAGATTTCAAATGTAGGAGATGCTGCCAAAAATAACTTGTCTAGTAAGTCTGGTCATTTTTGAGATGGTGCACTGTGCCCCTGTGGAGGAAGAAGTGAATGTGTATGGTTGTGAGTGGATACCAATAAAGCAGAAGATGGACACAAAATGCTGGAGTAACTCAGCGGGACAGGCAGCCTCCTTGAAGAGAAGGAATGGGCGACGTTTTGGATCAAGACCCTTCTTCACACTGAAAGTCACGGGAAAGGGAAACGAGAGATATAGACGATGAGAGATGTTGAACAAATGAATGAAAGATGCGCAAAAAAGTAACAATAATAAAGAAAGGTCATTGTTAGCTTAGCGAGGTTTGAACAAAAAGCTGGTGTGACTTGGGTGGGGGTAAGATGGAGAGAGAGAGGGAATGCAGGGGTTACTTACAGTTAGAGAAATCACCCTTCATACCCCTGGGTTGTAAGCTGCCCGAGCGATATATGTGATGCTGTTCCTCCAATTTGCATTTATCCTCACTCTGACAATGGAGGAGGCCAAGGACAGTGTGGGAATGGGAAGGGGAATTAGAAACATAGAAACATAGAAAATAGGTGCAGGAGTAGGCCATTCGGCCCTTCGAGCCTGCAACGCCATTCAATATGATCATGGCTGATCATCCAACTCAGTATCCTGTACCTGCCTTCTCTCCATACCCCCTGATCCCTTTAGCCACAAGGGCCACATCTAACTCCCTCTTAAATATAGCCAATGAACTGTCCTCAACTACCTTCTGTGGCAGAGAATTTCAGAGATTCTCCACTCTCTGTGTAAAAAATGTTTTTCTCATCTCCCTCATTTTCACAATTAAAGTGTTTAGCCACCGGGAGGTCACATAATGTTCAGGATGTGTTGCCCTCGATGGTGTAGAGCTGCTTGACTATTGGGGTCGTACTCGTCAGGCCATTGAAGATTCTTCCATCATCTTCAAATTTATCTTGTAAATCATAAAATGTCTTTGTGGAGTCAGATGGTGAGTTAATCACCCAGTTTCTGACCTATATATTTACTGGGTTTATTTTATATTCCCAATATTAACCTCAATATTTTGTTCAAATAATGAACTCAGAGAATTGCTAAGGACAAACTGCACCCCCTCCACATACACCTGGATCTCCTGTCATCAGGCAAGAGATATCGAAGCATCAAAGCCCGGACTACAAGACTGCTAAACAGCTTCCTACCACAGGCTGTGAGGCTGCTAAACAGTCACTCTGTACTCACAGTCACTTGATTCTGCGGCTGGCACGGACACTTTAATAACTGGCACTGGCCACTCAAATCAGCTGCCCCGGACATTTTTATGATTGGTTTATTGTATTTTAACGTTGTGTTTTACCTGCTTTTAACTATTTATTTATACTGTTCCATCAGGGACTGGATTGTTTTTAGTGTTATTATGTGTGAAACGTTTTAAATTTCATGTGCGATGCTCCGCTATTCCCTGGGAAACGTCTTTTCATTTTACACTGTACAACTGTTGCTTGTAAGATGACAATAAAGGTTGATTGATTGATTGATTGGTGATTGATTGAAGATAATTATGAAGATAATCGCCCTACATAGATTGTATTGAACACAATGCCAAGTGAAACTGATCTTCCTCCATTCCTTGCACTTGCTTGTGTCCATCTAAAAGCCTCTTAATCACCACTATCGTATCTGCCTCCACTGCGTTCCACGTCCCAATCATTCTCTGTGCAAAAAATATGCTCCACACATCTCCATTACATTATCCCCCTCTCATCTTATAGCTAAGCCTTCAATTTTTGATATTTGATCAAAGATTCTGACTGTCTACCCTTTCTATGCCTCTCATAATTTTATATGCGTCTAGCAAGTCTCCCCTCAACCTTTAATGGCTCATTGGACACTATTGGCATGTTATACCTATATTATTTCATGCCTGTAGCCTGAGGGCAAACCTGCCTTTAAAAGAATCCAGAAGAGTATGTGGCGTGCCAGTAGTAACAGGAGCCACAACTGTGGTAGGACTGCAATGGTTGTGCCACTTTGCTGCCAGTATGTGGGATTGCATATTGAAAGCCAAATATTTGCAATTCTAATGCACACAACATATTGTAGACACAAGGAACTGCAGATGCTGGTCAATACACAAAAGGACACAAAGTGCTGGAGTAACTCAAAGGGTCAGTCCGCAATGCTGGAGAACATGGATTGGTGACATTTCAGATTGAGACCCTTCTTTAGACTGCAATATGTCTTCAGACTTTAGACATATTGCACATTGTGCATGATATGAACATTCCTCCCTGCCACCCTGCACAACAGGTGACACAAGGACCCAGCAGTCGAGTTGCTGCCTTACCCGCCAGTCCCAGGTTTGATCCTGACTACATGTGCTGTTTGTACGGATGTTTTCATGTTCTCCCCGTGACCACGTGGGATTTCCCCATGTGCTCCGATTTCTCTCCACATTCCAAAGACATGCAGGTTAGTGTGTTAATTGGCTGCTGTAAATTGTCTCTAGTGTGTAGGATAGTGTAGGGTTGATCGCTGGTCGGTGCGGACTCAGTGGGCCGAAGGGCAAGTTTCCACGCTGTATCGTTAAACTAAACTAAGCTAAATGAATGCCAAGGAAGTCCCCGAGTAGCAACTCTAATACAAGTTTGTTTATGCAGAAAAGTTTCTAGTCCCTGATCTTTAGTTTAATATTTTTTATAAACCAATTAGACTTTATAGCGAGATTTCTCGTTAGAAATAAAAACATAATTTATGGGGAAAAGGGTGACATAAGGAGTGTAAACCACAACCTATCCCCAAATGTACCAGCGCACTAAACCACAAATCCAAAGCCGACCAACTGGGCTAATTTGGAAGAGAACCACAAAGCCGTCTGCTATTCAGGTATTGTTCACCTTGCTATGTGCGGCATGAATGGTGGTGAACTATTTCAAACTGGAGGGAAAAAGGGAAAATGAAAGTGTGGAGAAAAAATGTCTGCATTCAAAAGAAAAATAATTGCCGAGCATTTCATTTGAAAGTCTTAGCCTCAGTTAATGGCGTCAAGAAAGATTTGCAGATTCCATCATTTATGTGTAAATGGCAGCAAATCTGTCTCCAGATAAGTTGGTGTCGTTTTCAGTGAACACCTCCCTGGTCATGGGTTTGAGACACTGCAGAAACTGGCACTCCCACAGATCTCAGGTTTCAGACTGAGATTTATACACGAATAGTTAAGTAGATTGAGCAGGGAGGGGTGCTGTAAACTACAACGTATTAATGGGTACCTGCTGGGCAAAGGTATAAAAAGAACCTGTTTGAAATGGATAAAGTTTCTTTTCAGGGCCAGTATTGACACACCTGTTGATTTTAATATTGGCAAAACTTAAAATTGTTTTGGGGAGAGAATATTAGTTATTCCCAGTGACTTAATCTTTTTTTTAATTAAAAAGGCTTGTTTTTATACAGCACGTTAGCTCATCTCTCAAAGAGCATGTCACATACAATGGTTACTTTGAAGTAGGACTGGTGTTCAATCCGTGACAGCAACCATTTTACGGAGCATTTTACCCCATAAAAACCATGAGGTAGACCATCATAGAGTCATACAGCATGGAAACAGGCCCCTCGGCCCAACTTGCCCACACCAACCAACATGTCCCATCTACACTGGTCCCTCCTGCCTGCGTTTGGTCCATATTCCTCTAAACCTGTCCTGTCTAATTCTTTCCTGCCTAATGTAGCTGTCTAATTGTTTCTCAAATGTTGCGATAGTCCCTGCCTCAACTACCTCCACTGGCAGTTTGTTCCATACACTCAACACCCTTTGTGGAAAAAAGTTACCCCTCAGATACTGAAAAAATCTTTCCCCCTTCACCTTAAACCTATGTCCTCTGGTTCTTGATTCCCCTACTCTGGGCAAGAGACTCTGCACATCTGCCCAATCTATTCCTCATAATTTTATACACCTCTACAAGATCAACCCTCATCCTCCTGCACTCCAAGGAATAGAGTCCCAGCAAGCTCAACCTCTCCCTATAGCTCAGAAATTCGAGCCTTGGTCATTTATTTTTGGGTTAGATCATAAGACCATAGGTCATATGAGTAGAATTAGGCCTTTCAGCCCATCAAGTCCATGCCATTCAATCATGGATGATCAATCTCTCCCTCCTAACCCCATTCACCTGCCTTCTCCCCATAACCTCAGACACCCACACTAATCAAGAACCCTTAAATATATCCACTGACTTTGCCTTCACAGCCTTCTATGACAAAGAATTCCAGAGATTCACCACCCTCTTACTGAAGAAATTCCTCCTCATCTCCTTCCTAAAAGAACGTCCTTTAATTCTGAGGCTCTGACCTTTAGCCCTAGACTCTCCCACTAGTGAAAAATCCTCTCCACATTCACTCTATCCAAGCCTTTCACTGTTCAGTACGTTTTAATGAGGTTGCTGAAGATGTAATGTTGACCAGAGCATTGTTAACACCTTGCCCATCTTTGAGTAAGATTAGATGAATAATTATTGACATCATCGCAACATACAGGTAAAACCTGGAAACATATGGGGAGCCCAGTGAAATGCCGACCTGTGCCGACCAGCGATCACCTCGTACACTAGCACTATCCTACACACTAGGGCCAATTTACAATTTACAGAGGCCAGTTAAATTACAAAACCTGTATGTCTTTGGAGTGTGGGAGGAAACCTGAGCACCCGGAGAAAACCCACTTGGTCACAGGGGAAAACGTGCAAACTCCATAGAGACAACACCCCTATTCAGGATCGAACCTGAGTCTCTGGTGCTGTAAGACTGCAACTCTATCGCTGTGCCACTGTGCAGTCAAGAGTGGCCAAGAATGTTTTTTTATTGTCACAAGTACCGGAACAGAATCATGAAATTCGTAATTGCAGCAGCACAACAGGTTTGTAAACACAGTACTCAATAGATAATATAATAAACAAACATTAAAACCATTCAACAATTAAAAAAAACAATATAGCTCTAAAAAAAACAAAGTCCATAGTCACGAGAGCAATCAAGGCAGTTCGTAGTTCAGAGTTTAGTTGGAGGTTCTAGTGTTTAATAGCCTGATGGTTGTTGGGAAGAATCTGGATGTTACAATCTTCAGACTATTGCACCTTCTTCCTAATGGCAGGAGTGAAATGAGAGTGTGGCCAAGATGACTCACTTCAGAATCTGCATAGAAAGTTTTTGCCCTTGTTCCATCAGTGCACCCATTTAACTCTGAATGCTTCTGTAGTATTTCTAAAGTGTCATATCTGCAATCCCCACGTTGAAGGTTGCATTCCAGGCTCATTCCTGACATTAGCACTTGTATGTTATTCAGTCAGACCATTTCAAGCAGTGTTCTGCAGCTGTTCATCGTACATTGCTCATTTGCAAAACTCCAAGAGACACGTGCAAAGATTTACCTCTCTGTATTATCTCAAATTCTTCATGTCATTAGGATAGATGTTCCTGCTTTCTTTAGTTCAAGGATAATCATTCTTAGCAGAGATCATTTTAAGATGTAAAGGTTAAATTTCCTTATCCTTTCCACCGCTGGGAATTCTTCTTTCAAAACAACGCTTCAACTCTATATCCCAGCAGAGTATGCAATGGATCCAAGTTGCACTAAATGTATTTAAACCTTCATTTATATCTTTATTTTAAAGTGATTATAGATACTATTTTTGCAAGGATATATAGAGTAAATAGAAATTTTAAAAAGACATAAAGTGCTTGAGTAACTCAGTGGGTCAGCATCTATGGAGAACATGGATCTATCCAGACCTGAAACATCATCTATCCATGTTCTCCAGAGATGCTGCCTGGCCCACTGAGTTACTCCAGCTATTTGTATCTTTTTTTTTGTAAACCAGGACCTCTAGTTCCTTGTATATACTACATAAGGTGAGACATGAGGATTAGATGGGATACAAATATTTTCACACAAAGGGGTTGGAATCTGGAACTTGCTGCCTGAGGTGGTGATGGAGATAGATACTCCCATAACATTTAAGAAGCATTGCCAAGGCATAGGGAGCTCTGTGCAAAATATGGCTAAATTGGGACTAGATAGATAAATACCATAGTTGGCACAAAGGACCTATTTCCATACTGTAAGAATTTCCTTCTTCAATCCTAGTTCCAAAGTCCCACTCATTTTCATGGTTGAAATCCACAGCTCCAGTTTCCTCCCACATCCAAAAGACATGTGGGTTTGTAGATAAATTGGCTTCTGTAAATTGTCCCCTAGTGTGTTGGGAGTAGATAAGAATGTGGGATAGCATAGAACGGGTGATCGATGATAGTGTGAACGGGTGATCGATGATCAGCATGGACTTTATGGGCCAAAGAGTCTGTTTACATGCTGTACCTTTAAACTAAACTAAACTGAACTAATCTAGACGAAACTTCAAGTAAGTTCCAGTGAAAGTCATACACTGAAAGACAGTTTAAAATGGACTCTGACTTTATGGAAATAAATATCAGTCATGGGCTATAACAGGGGGGTAACACCAACCACAGGCTATTTTAATACACCACACTCACTGCCCTCACAACCCCTTACCTCCAACTGCTGAAGATAAAGTTTGGTATTGATGTTGGTTCATTATTGTCACATATACCGAGATACAGTGATAAACTTTATTTAGTGTGCTATCCAGGCCAATTGTACCATACATGAGTACGTCAGAGAGTGCAAAAGAGAAAATAAACAGAGTGCAGAATATAGTACTATAGCTAAAGAGAAAGTGCAGAAATAAAAAGCTGCTACAAGGTAGATTGGAAGATTGAATTTCAGCCCCATGTCTCGATTTTCCACGCAATCTTTCATTTGACTGGGGTGGAATCATATTCATTTTACATATTAAATCTTCACCAGGTGAGTTCTAACTTTTGGCCACAATAAATGTTGGATATTTTTGACTGCTTTGTTAACTTCTCATCCAAATGAGATAATTAACTAAATGTCTACAAATGTCTCATGAAGCCTGTATTGTGCACCATTTTCCAAATGGGTGACAATAATTTCCTCCATATCATAAGGAACTGCCTTAACCCTTGCCACCGAGACATGCAAGAGCTGTTCTCACTTCACATCTTCAAGGATGGACTCCCACTTGTCCAGCAACAGACTTTCCCCAACCTTCGTTCAACACCCGAGCATCGCCCCGTAACAACGTTGCCAGAATTTGTTCATAAATGAATGGTGCAGCGGGTTTAGTTTAGTTTTGAGGTACAGCGCGGAAACAGGCCCTTCGGCCCATTGAGTCGTGCCGACCAGCATTTTTACCGAAGCCAAATTAACTTACAAACCTGTACGTCTTTGGAGTGTGGGAGTAAAACTCAATTGTCAAATATTTTTATACATTCAATCACCAAATCTCAATCATGCAATCATTGACCATTCACCTCTGTACAATCCCTAGTGTATGTTTATTGTAGACATGTCTGACTGCACAGTGGTCTTGCCACTGCAGCTGCTCACCTACAAAATCAGCTGGACACCTCTCTGAATATCCATTTCCACTGTGGTCCCAGAATGTAGAAATCTGGAGAGAGGTGGAAATTATTCCCACAGAAAAAAACATGCAAACCAACAACGTGCTTGTATCAAGCACAGTTTATGTATGATTTCCCATGCTGTAAAATGTTATTGCCTATGGGGTCCAATAGCTGATTTACGAGGATGTTGCCAGGACTTGAGGACCCGAGCTACAAGGAAAGGTGGGGCAGGCTAGGACTTCCTCAGAGCATGGGTGGTGATCTTATAGAGGTAAATAAAATCATGAGGGAAATAAATAGGGTGAATGCCCGCAGTCTTTTACCAGGTGCATAGGAATCAATAAATAGAGGACATTGATGAGCAAGATTTAATAGGAACCTGAGAGGCTACCCTTTTCACTCAGAGGGTGGTAGAGAGGCTACCTTTTTCATTCAGAGAGCTGCCAAAGGAGTCTTGGGCAGCTTACAATGCAGCAGCATGAATATTAATTTCCCTAACTTCATGTAACCCCTGCATCCCCCCTCCCTCCGTCCCTCCCCCAATCTAGTCGCTGTACTAGTTTCACTGTCACCCTGCTGAGTTTCACTGTTTGTATCACTTGTTATCACCTTCCTCACAGCCAACAATGGGCTATTGTGGGCTCCACCTTTACTTGTTCATCGTTGCTGGCTTTGATTTGTTCTTTTACTTAATTTTATTCATTTGTTCGATGTACCTTTTCAAATCGCTCGTTTCCCTCTCCCCTGACTTAGTCTGAAGAAGGGTCTCATAGAAGGGTCTCAACCCGAAACGTTACCTACTCCGTTTCTACAGAGATGCTGCCTGACTCGCTGAGTTACTCCTGCTTTTTGTGTCTATTGCCAGAGGAGATAGTTGAGACAGGTACTCTCACAACTCACATGGACATTTTCGTGGATAGGAAAGGTTTGGAGGGGTATGGGCCAAACGCAGGCAAAAGGGACTAGCTAGCTAAGATGTGTAGGAAAGAACTGCAGATGCTAGTTTAAATTGAAGGTAGACACAACATGCTGGAGTAACTCAGCAGGACCGGCAGCATCTCTGGAGAGAAGGAATGGGTGACATTTCGGGTCGAGACCGAGCTAAGATGGTCCATTTTGGTCTTATTGGGCAAGTTGGGCCAAAGGGCTGTGTGAGTCTACATCTCTGAAGCATCAAGACCATTGGAACATAATTCACACATTTCATGTGCACACAAGCCTTTCCTCTGATCATTCTGCTGCACAGATGAAGGCTCAGGAGAACAACCTTTCCACAGTACGCGATAAAACTCAATTGCAAAGCATACATAAATATTTCTCTATGCAGTAGAAATTTTCGGCTTTAGCCAATTAACTATTGCCCATTTCACACTGTCGCTCAATGTCTAAATTACCCCTCATTGTAGTCAGTACAAGATTGACATGTGTGCTTACAATGGACTTTTTTTTGCTTCAATTCATTTCATTTAATGCCCATTACCACTGACTCCACCTCAGCAATCACACTGGAAGGTAATGAATAGACCCTCTCTCAAGTCTATTATATTCACCCGAAAATCACAATTCTGTAATCCAAAGCATAATTTGGGTTTGTTAGTGCCAGCAATTTATACACAGCAAACTGTGACTGAAAGAAAGCAAAACAATTAAGCGATACCTTCTCAAAGACAATTAGAAAGGAGAGGTAAATGCTGGCCTTGACAGCTATATCCCAGGAATGAATTAAACAAAGAAGTTTGTGAATACCAATCTTTCCACAAATTTCCCTTGAAGAGGCAAGGTTTAAATAATGACAGGCCTGTGGATCTAATCGTGTGGAAATATGAAACATCTCAAAATATTGAACTTATAAACAGTGTTTCAGGGAAAATTGGAGGAAATGAGTGTCCTTCATGTCAGTCCGTTCTATTGTTGCTGCAATGAGCTGACAGCAGGTAGTGGGGGGAGGGGCATATTATGTATTATTCCAAAAGGTCAGCTGCAATTCCAGATTGTTACCATGGAGATGTGAAGCAATGATCAAGTTTTGTGTCATTTTGCTGGAGGTGAGCATATGGAAATGAAACATTTGTTGTATTTGGGTTTGATTTTATCAGCTTTAGATCAAAATTCAGGTTCACAGCCCTATCCCGTTCCATCAGCAGAAGCCTTGCACTTTGAGAACCATTTCCCTTGTGCAGCTGTGCTCCTTGATTCCCACCTCCCATTTCTGCTCCTCATTCTGCAAACTAACAAGCATTCCCACCAACTTTGGTGAAGGAAGGCTTTTAGCAGCCGCTGGTCAGAGAACTGAGTACAGAGGTTGAGACGGCATTTTATACTTGTGCAATGCCACACTTGGAGTATTGTGTTCAGTTTTGATCACTCGGCTACAGGAACAATACAATAAAACTGGAAAGATTGCCTGAGAAGATTAATGAGGATGTTGCCAGGACTGTAGGGCCTGAGCTAAAGGGTTAGGTTGGGCAGCCAAGAACTTAATTCCTTGGAGTTCAGGAGGATGAAGGGTGATTTTGTAGAGGTGTTTAAAATTGTAAGGGTATAGATGGGCAATCATTTCCCCAGTAGGGGAATCAAGAATTGAAGGTTTAAGGTGAGAGGAGAAAGATATAGGAACGGAGGGAGAAGATGGTTGGTGCATGGAACGAGCTGCCAGAGGAAATAGTTGAGGCAGGTACATTCACAATATTTAAAAGCTACTTGGATGTATGTGGATAGAAAAGGTTTAGAGTGTTAAACATGGGCAGATGGGACTAGCTTAGATGTGGCATCTTGGTTGAGATGGACAAGTTGGGCTGAAGGGGCCTGTTTCTGTGCAGTATGACTCTACGACTCTGAAAATCAAACTGCTGGAAGGACGCTGTGGGTTGAGCCTGTATGATGGAGTGAGATGGAGGGGTGAGACGGAGATTGGTAGGTAACAGGTGGGACCAGATTGTGGGGAGGGGGATGGCAGGTGGAGCTAGGTCACCTGGACTCATCACCCTCTCTCACCTGCTTTCATCCATTTAGCATCAAATTCCAATCTACTTGGGTTCTTCTCCCTTGATTTATCTTTCATATCCCAAACCCCCCTTCCTCCAATCTGTTTCCATCTGCCTATCGTTCCCTCCTCTATCTGGCTTCATCTCCCCTACATTTTATTTTCCTTTTCTTATGTTTCCACCTATCACTTACCAACCTCATTCTCAACATTCCACTTATAACCTGTGTAGGAAGGAACTGCAAATGCTGGTTTATACCAAAGGGAAACACAAAATGCTGGAGTAATTCAGCGGGTCAGGCAGCATCTCTAGAGAAAAGGAATAGGTACCATTTCGGGTCAGCACCTTCCCACTCTCCAGTTTCTACAAGATAATCTATCTTCAGTCCACTCAACCACTCCTCCCCCAATACCATGAGCTTCATAAAAAATAGTTTTTGCTTCACCTAAAGCTAAAATTGAAGCTCATTTTTGCATTTTGTTCTACTGCATTTTATCTTTTTCTATCCTGATTCAATGGATTATTTTGAATGCTTTCAATTAATTCCTAATATATTTCTTAATCCGTGTCTGAATAGTTCATTTTTCTCACGGCACACTCATTTATATTTTTTATGCTTTTGGCCGCCTTACAAGTTTATGATTAATGTCCAACTTCACTTACAGCTTAATATTCTGCAAATGTGCATGATTTACATGTCTTTCTGTGAGAGCAGTTTTACCACAATCCACCCAGTGGAAACTAGGCTAGTGAAAATCCCTGGAGAAGGGATTTCTGTAAAAAAGATCTCAACCCAAAACGCCACCTATTCATTTTCTCCAGAGGAGCTGCCTGACCCGCTGAGTTCCTCCAGCGTTTTTGTCTACCTTCGACTTTTCCAGCATCTGCAGTTCTCTTAAACACTGAATTCCTCCAGTATTTTGTGTCTATCTTGGGTGAAAATCTCTGGAATTGACAAGAATGTCCTAAGTTTAGGGCCTGTCCCACTTTCACGACTTAATTCACGACCTTTTTTACTCGTGGACATTTTTCATCATGTTGAAAAAACGTCCCGACCTACTTGATACCACGAGTACCTACGACGAGTATCATGACCTACCTACGACCTCCTACGACCTACCTACGACCTCCTACGACCTTGTGACGACCATGCTGCGAGTATGAGTCAAGGGCAAACTCGGCAGAGGTCGTGAATTAGGTTGTGAAAGTGGGACAGGCCCTTTAATCAGCTGCTCTATGCAGGGAAAAGATGTCTGCTAAAGCTGCTGGGGTCCTTTCTAACTCCCCTGACATTTTCCATTGATTATCAAGGCTAGATTTTTGAGTTGAGTTGAGTTGAGTTTAGTTATCGTCATGTGTACCGAGGTACAGTGAAAAGCTTTTGTTGCGTGCTAACCAGTCTGAGGAAAGGCAATACATGATTACAATCACGCCATCCACAGTGTACAGATACATGATACATGAATAACATTTAGTGCAAGATGAAGTCCAGTCAAGTCTGATCAAAGATTGTCCAAGAGTCTCCAATGAGGTAGTTAGTAGCTCAGGACTGCTAGTTGTTGATAGTATGGTTCAGTGGCCTGAACAGCTAGGAAGAAACTGTGTCTGAATCTGGAGGTGTGCGTTTTCATACTTCTATACCTTTTGCCCGATGGGAGAGAGGAGAAGAGGGAATGGCCAGGGTGCAACTTGTTCTTGATTATGCTGGTTAATTGGACAGTCGAAACAGGAAGCCACCTTGACTTGTCTTACAGATGCAAGGAAGAGGATTAGGTGTCACAAATGTTTCCAAAAAATATTTGATTGTTTCTAAACTTTGTGTGCGCAACTATTCATCAGCACAAGGAAATCTTAGCCCCCCCCCCATCTGTTGTGAATCCAACTCCTATCTCTCCAGCCATCACCCCATCCATAAGACTCCCAGAAGAGTTTCCCTGACAACTATTCCCGCCACAATACCATGTAAGACCACTCAGTCTTTGTGATTCTCTTCACTTTCTGACTTGGAACGAGTAGGTAAAATGCCCATAGAATTTAAACAAGGTTCGGTTATTAAATTTGGCTTGATCTCATTCTGCCACAAGCTGTCTTGAGGGTGATTATATCAACAGAATAGTGTGCACTGAAACTAAATGGCAAAAATTTTCAGAGGTTCGAAATCATAATTCAAAACATGAAGATATTACTTCAAGATATAGCGTGGAAAAAGGCCATTCGGCCCACCAACTTCGTGCCGATCACCCTGTACACTAGCACTATCCTGCAGGCCAGGCAATTAACCTACAAACCTGTACGTCTTTGGAGTGTGGAAGGAAACCAGAGCACCCAGAGAAAACCCACACAGTCACAGGGGGAACGTACAAACTCCATACAGACAGCACCGTAGTTAGGATCGAACCCGGTCGCTGGCGCTGTAAGGCAGCAATTCTACCGCTGCACTGCTGTGCTGCCCTGAAAATGTGGAAATACTCAATAGGTCAGGTGGCATCGGTGCAGAGTTACAGATATAACGCCTCAAGTCGGGCATTTATCCTCAGAACTTGGAAAAATGGAACACTAAGCTGTTTAATAATCTTTGATTTCTATCTTTTCCATCATTCTGAATAAAGGTCAACACCTGAAAAGTTAACTTTGTTTCTCTACCAAAAGATGCCGTCTGTCCTGTTCAATATTTCTAGCATCCACTGTTTTTCTTTCATTGTCCTATTGAACTCCTGCCAGCAGTTAAAAATAGATAAACGTTAATTCTGTTACACAATGATATACAGTTTTTATATTTTCTGCAAAGATTTGAACAAATACATCTCATCATTCATCAACTTTCCCAAACTTGTAACATTAGGACATCCAGCTCCAGGTTCAATCCAACCTCTAAACTGAAAATATAATTAATATCCAGCGACTTTTTCCCACGCAGAGTTGGCTGATTTCATTTCCTTCTTCATCTGCTCTAAAGCAGCTTCAAGCAATTTAAAATTTATTTCAACCATAGTCAATATATTTTTGGCAGAAACATTTTCTGCAAGAGATTAGAAGAGCAGTTTTACACCCTGAGGAGCAACTCTACTTGCCAAAAATTAAACAGGCATGTATGATTAAAGAGGTAAGAAGGAAAATTAAAGTAAAGAACGTGATATTAGTCCATAGTAACCTCCAATGATCAGAAAAAGGTGTGAGCAGCTTCCATAGATTTTTAAATTCGGAAAATGAGTGCATCATTCAGTTAACTAAAGAGGCGAATGGTAGAAATCAGGGAATGGTACACCGATCAGCCTTGTGTCCTTTGTTAGGTAATCATTAGAGTTGTTAAACAAGGCCAGAATGTATGAAGATAGACACAAAGTGGTGGAGTAACAGCATCTCTGGAGAAAAGGGATGGGTGACTTTTTGGGTCAGAACCCTTCTTCAAACTGGTACTGGCCTGGTATGAACCAGCATCTGCAGTTCCTTCTAAACAGAATGTATGAACTGCTCAGAAAAAGCCAGCATTTAGAAAAGATAATTCAGATCTGGCAACACTGATTTTTTTTAAAGGGATTACAAAAACAGGCAGTATTTAACTGGACGCCCAGAAGACATTTACTAAAGCCTTTCATACCACAATTTTATCTATGTCTATAGGTCAGGGAATTAATTGACATGGTATCACCTGAATAACTGGAGGAAACAGAGTGGGAATAATGGACAAGTATTCAAATTGAAGAGCTTGAGTGCAGTTGCTTTCCTTGAAAATATGTAATGGGGCTGCGACATTTCCCTGTATTTACATATGACTTAGATGAAAGCCACATACACAAATGTGCTGATAAAGCAGGATAAGTTGCATTGTTTGTGTTGTGGATGAAGCGTAAAATTACAGAAAGATTTTAATGGATTAGGCAAATAGTCAAAACCGTGGAAAATGGATTTCAATGAAGATAAATGTAAGGTCATCAACTTTTGACCCAATACTGATGGCACAGAATACAATTTTAACATAGGTTGCAGCTTAGATTCAAAGAGGTGCAGGGATCTGTGATGTGTAGTCTTAAAACATTTTGGTATACATACTGAAAACAGGTCAATACAATACTCATCTCTATATCTAGGGCATGAGATTAGAATTCAAGTAGGTAGATGTTCAAGCACAGATGTTATGATGTTACGGGAAACAATGTTAAATTGAGAGTCAATCCATTCATTGGGGCGGTTTGGAACTAGAGGCATGGTTCAAAATTAGGGGTTTCGGGAGAGGTTTGGAAAACAATGCCTCATGGAGGTCTGCAGCTCTCATCTATCAATGTCATAGAGTCATTGAATCATACAGCACAGAAAGAGACTCCTCACTCAACTCGTGCATGACAACCAAAATGCCCCAACTTAGCTAGTCCCATGTACCCATGTTTGGCCCAGATCTCACTAAACCGTTCCTGTCCTTGGACCTTTCCAATTTTCTTCAACTACCTGTTCTGTCTCAAAATGCCTCAACTAACTTCCTCTGGCATCTCCTTCCATATACACACCACCCTGGAAAGGTTGCCCCTCAGACTCCTATTAAATCTTTCCCCTCTCATCTTAGGTCTTCATTCCTTCAGGTTCTTCATTCCTCTACTGCGGAAAAGATTGTGTGCATTCACCTTTCTTCCCCTCATGATTTTATACACCTCCATAAAATCACCCCTCACCCGCTTGGTCTACAAGTCCGAGCCTGCCCAACGTCTCCCTACAGTTCAGTCCCTTATATTCCAAACAACATCCCAATAAATCTTCTTCGTCCTTTCCAATCAATGGGATCTTTCCTATTGCGGGTTGAACAAAACTGAATATGATACTCCAAGGGTGGCTACCAATATCTTGTACAACTGTAACATAACATCCCAACATGTTTACTTAATTTCCTGACTGACGAAGGCCAATGTGTCAAAAACATTCTTCACCACCCTATATACCTGTGTCATTACTTTTAGGAACTATGTGCCTTTTCCTCTGGACCCCTCTGCTCTACAACACATTCAAAGACCTACTATTCACTACAAAGGTCCTGTTCTGGTTTGATTTCTGAAAATGCACCAACTGAAGCTTGGATAAACTTAAATTGAGAGATTCTCGTTAATCAAAGGGAGTGGTTCCTAAAGATGAAAGCAAGTGTCATACTTTCCATTTTACTCTTTTTCTCTTACCCGTTCATTATTTCCCGAATCATCTCAGCCTAAGGCTACAAACTACAGGAATTCAGCAGGGTAGTGTCCCCATTTATAACCATGTTTAGTTGCTTGGTAAATTATCTTCCTTTCTTCAATGGGCCAAAAATGAAAAAGTTCACTGATGCTGCATAACGTTTACGTCAATTCATGATTCCTCGGGGGATGACCCAGCCCATGGCCAGATTTCATCATTTCATAGCGCATGTAGCATTTCTTGGACATCAAGCATAGGCTGATATGTGACGATTACATTTCAGGCCACACAAAAGCCAGGCAAGAACCATCCCCCAAAAAGAAAGAACCAAAGCACATATCATGACAACAACATAGCTCAGTTCCCCGCCGTGAACACCTCAGGAGGTACCAGTGACCAGTAACATGACTGACCCAGCCATATAAGCATTGTAGGTACAAGAGGAAATCAGAGGCTGTGATAAGCAGCCCAATATGATCAGAAGTGACTTAGATATATGATGAAACACACTTCACTATTTTGGATGCATCCAGTGGCAGAGTGGCACAGTGGTAGAGTGATCAAACCAGAGACCCGGATTCGATCCTGCCTATGGGTGCTGTCTATGCGGAGTTTTATGTTCTCTCTATGACCACACAGGTTTTCTCCAGGTGCTCCATATTCCTCCCACATTCCAAAGACGTGCAGATTTGTAGGTTAATAGGCTTCTGTAAATTGTCCCTCGTGTGTGGGATAGAACTAGTGTGCGGGTGTTTGGAGGTCGGTGCAATCCGATGGGCTGAAGGGCCTGTTTGGCTCTGCGTTTCTAAAAACTAAAACTGAAGTAAAACTCCAGCAACACCATTGTGGACAAGGCCAACTTGTTGATCATCCCATTCACTGCCCCGTTTGACAGCTCATCACAAATGCAACTGGCCACCCTGGTTGAAGGTGACAATTACCACACATTACTTTGGAAATTCATGTGAAATAAATGAATACAAATTTGATTGTAACTTTGACATTTGCTAATACACACAGGCATATAACAACCAGACCAATTGCCAGCTACATGACAGAACCCAGTTGGTTTTTTCTTGGAGAGGCTTGAAAGGGCCACATTTTAATTGAACTTGACAAGGGATTACGTGGTGGCTTGCATTGTCCTGATTGACTCCATGCAACTTAGTGTCCAAGTCTCCATGGAGAGGAACCACCAGCAATTGAGGACGAAGCACGCCTGCCATGGAACCAACCACACAGTCGGAAACTGGGTGTCAGATGACCAGTTCTGGAAGAAAAGCATGATTCTTGGCCGCTTGTAAAGAGCAAAAAGTAATTCTGAGTTCTGGCAAAGGCTGCAAGGACTTGTGAATCGTTCAACAGGCACAGAAACACAGTGAGAATGATGTGGCCTTTTGTAGCTTAATCTACTTAAGCAGCTTCTTCTCTACAGGGTTACATTTTTAACATTCTGTCAAGACGTGTTGAAGATATCCTAATTACAATGTACGTTCTATTTGATATCACTGGCCAATCGTGCCACAAAATTACAAGACCGTATCACATGATAGTTATATTAGTTTAGTTTAGTGTAGATTAGGTTAATTTAGTTTAATTTAGTTTAGATTAGTTAATTTAATTTTCTTTAGTTTAGAGATGCAGCATGGAAACAAGCCCTTCGGCCCACTGAAGGAGCTGGGGATTGGCTTCAGGAAGCAGTACATGCCCTATGATGCTGAAGTAGAAATGGTCGAGAACTTCAAGTTCCTATGTGTAAACATCAACATTTTATCTTAGTCCAACCACATTGATGCTACAGCCCAGCAAGCAGGACGGCACAGTGGTGCAACGGTAGAATTGCTGCCTTTCAACACCAGAGACCTGCATTCGATTCTGACTATGGGTGCTGTCTGTACGGAGTTTGTTCATTCGCCCAGTGACCACATGGGTTTTCTCCTGATGTTCCAGTTGCCTCCCACATTCCAAAGCCATGCAGGTTTGTAGGTTAATTGTCTTCTGTAAATTGACCCCAGTATGTAGGCTAGAACCAGTGTAATGGTGATTATTGGTCAGCATGGACTCGGAGGGCCAAAGGGACTATATCCAAGCTGTATCTCTAAACCCAAACCTAAAAGCACTCCAATGTCTCTACTTCTTCAGAAGGCTAAGACATGTCTCCAATGATTATTACCAATTTCTACAGAAGCACCATTGAAAGCATACTATCTAGATGCAACACACCTTACGTGGCAACTGTTCCGTTCAAGACTGCAAGACATTGCAGGGAATTGTGAACTCTGCACAGTCCATCACACAAACGTGTGTCTGGGTGGCATTCCAACAATGTTTCTCACTATGTCACACTAACGTGACAATAAAAAACAATACCAATAAATGCTAATGTTTCATTCGTCCTCTACATCATCCAAATGGCAAATGAAGTGGGATTTTGCAGAATCAGTTTCCTTTTCTTGCTAATTCCTGTTTAAAATTAATTGTGGTTTTTAAATGTATTATCTATCAGTCTTTCTGTACAACACGTTCTTAATAAATTCTGAGTGATTTGATAATACCAAGAAATCGAGTTAGCACACAATGTTAACTTTAACCTGGCATTCTGCTAGCTTCAAATTAACATACAGGCTCAGAAATTCAATCGTTCCTCAAAATGTGGTCATGGTATCTCATAGCAGAGAAAGAGGGCCACAGTGTTCATGTTAACTATCAAATGCTTAACTATACTAATCACATTCACAAATGCTTGGCCCATAGTCTACGCCTTGATAGCTGAATTGTTTTTCTAGATGCTTCTTCGGTGAGAGTACCCATTCCTACCATCATTTCAGGCAGTGGATTGCAGATTCCAAACACCCCCTGGGCAAATAACCTCGGTTGTTCTAAACTTCTGACCTCTTACTCCATCACTATGCTAGTTAGTTTTAGATATCTCTGTTATGGAGAAAGGTCCTCTACTAATACAGTATCTTTTTCATGTCCCTCAAAAGTTTGTGCACCTTCCATTGGCAGATACGAATTGGGTCAAAAATCAGTTGAGATTCCCAACAAGATGGACCTCAAGCCTATCTCCAATGTCTGGCCTCATGAGAGCCCCCCGATCACACTGCCCGTAAGTGGATAGTGCAGAGTTCAAGCACTAATGGACCAACCCCACAGTATTTGCTGCTGGAAGCATAGGAGGTATGCAACTTAAAAGGTGGCTATTTGGCCCATTGTGTCTTTGACAATTAAAAAAAAGCCACCCATTGTCTAATCTCACCTTCCATCTCCAGATCCATAGCCCTGCACAAATGAAGTGTTGAAAGAGCCACTCACAAAAGGAATCAGTTGCCTCATTGAACTGAATCCCTCAGGTCAGACCTCCATATCACATGCATTTAAAAAATGAGTCACATCATTGTCGATGTCATCATACTGCGACTACGGTACGTTATGTAGGACCTGACATGCCTTGTGTTAAAGCCCGATCTTTGCACGTTAAAATGTAATGGGGCTGGAGTGGGGTCAGGCTGGGGTCAGATGATCCTGATATTTTAACATGCAGCCCTTGCCCACACATTGGGGGTAATTAAAAACAAGGCCATCATTTTTTGTTCCCTATCGAATTTAGTACTTAAATGGAAATCCTACGGAGCGTTTGTCCTCTGCCTGTTGAAGGCAAAGGATTGGCATTGGACCCATCTCATTACTTGCTGGAAAATGGAGTCAAGCTGTAATTGGGGCAGGAAGCTTGATTATATAATATGAGTAACGGTAGAAGCAATAATTACTCAAATCTGCGAAGGTTGTTGAATGTTCGTACATGTTCTCTGTCAGCACTTTATGCAGAGAAATTAATGCACTGTTACTGTTTATTTTTCATGTATCAGGATGTCCTTTATTCACAATGGGAAGTGGAGAAATAAATCAGAAGTGCTGACAGAATTTTCTGTCACATTAGCAATGGAAAAATCACCAATACGGAGAGCGAAGGAGACTGCCATGGTGACTGGAAATTGGATAAAGTAATAGGAAGTGCATACCATGGTTATGGAGTCACAGAAAATATACAGCAGGGAAACAGGCCCTTCGGCCCAACTAGTCAAGGATAATCAACTCGCACCCATGGTTACATTTATCCTAATTTAATCCTTTTCATTCTCCTCACACACCCATCAAACCTGTGCAGAATCTACCACTCATCTGTATACTGGGTGAAACTTACAGTGGCCTATTAACCTAACAACCTGCACACAGTTTAGTTTAGTTTAGTTTAGTTTAGTTTAGAGATACAGTGCGAAAACAGGCCCTTCGGCCCACAGAGTCCGTGCCAACCAGCCATCTCCATACATCAGCACTATCCTACACACTAGGGACAGCTTACAATCTTTACCTAAGCCTATTAACCAACAAATCTGCACGCCTTTGGAGTATGGGGAAAAAAACAGGGTTTCTGGCGCTGTAAGGCAGCACCTGCACCACTGCACCACCATGCCACCCTTCTGGGATATGGGGGGAAACTAGATTATATTTTGACTTTCATAATCATAATCATCATAATCATAATAATACTTTATTAGCCAAGTATGTTTTGCAACATACGAGGAATTTAATTTGCTATACAATAACAAGCACCAGTACACACCAAATACATTTTAACATAAACATCCCCCTCAATGACTCCTCCACATTCCTCACTGTGATGGAAGGTGAAAGAAAGTTCAATCTCAACCCTTCTTTGTTCTCCCGCGGTCGGGGACCGCGAGCCTTCCGTTGACAGGGCAATCTTGGCTCCGTTAGCCGGCGGCGTTTGGGCTCTCGCGTCGGGGCGATCAAGTTCCTGCATCGGGGGGGGGAAATCTCAGCTCCTCCACGCCGGGAGATCGGACCCCTAGTCGGGGTTAGTCTAAACCTTCAGCATCATTGGAGCTTCCCGATATCGGTCTCAACCCGAGACTGTGAGCTCCTCGATGGTGAAATCCGCAGGCCGAGGATTGGAGCGTTGATCCCAGGCAATGGATCGGCTCGGATGTTAAGTCCACGTCCCCGCGGTGGGGCTCAAAGTCAGTTCCGAGCAAGGCTGCCAGCTCCATTATGTTAGGCCGCAGAGTGCTTGCTTTCTGTAACCAAACACCAATGGACAAGAAGGCTAACCAAGTATGCCTCAAAAAGGCCAAGACTCCAGCACTATGCTAAAGCAAGTATTACAGTTCCTTCTCAGCTACAGCTACCCGCGTTCAATCCTGACCTCAGAATCTATCTGTTTGGAGTTCACACATTCTCCCCATAAATGCCGGTTTATTCCCACATGCCAAAGCTGTGCCAGTTGGTGGGCAGATTGGCCACTCCAAATTACCCCTGGTGTGTAGTGTAAGAGGTACAATCTGGATGAGTTGATGGGAATACCAGGCAAATAGGTTATAGAGAAAAGTAATGGAGGAATGAGATGTAATGCAGTAACTCTGAGAGCAAGCATAGACTTGGTGGGATAGACTTCTTCTATGCCCTACAGAAAAGAAAAATCATTCTGATTGGAATTGCCACTAATGCTCCAAGCAAGCATTTGAAGAATTAGGGTCTCGACCTGCATACTCTGTTTTAGATGTCTAACATTCAACGAGGCTATTTGCAACATTGTCATCACGTTTGACCATTTGTTGAGCTATGGAACGCATATCTATGGCTCCATTATTTTCAACCTTGGCATCCCAGGGGTGCCTCCTGCAGCCGGCCTTGAGGGCATTAAAGATAAGAATAATGATAAGATAATGATAAGAAACTTACAAAATTCTTAAGGGGTTGGACAGGCTAAATGCAGGAAGATTGTTCCCGATGTTAGGGAAGTCCAGGACAAGGGGCCACAGCTTAAGGATAAAGGGGAAATCCTTTAAAACCGAGATGAGAAGAACTTTTTTCACGCAGAGAGTGGTGAATCTCTGGAACTCTCTGCCACAGAGGGTAGTTGAGGCCAGTTCATTGGCTATATTTAAGAGGGAGTTAGATGTGGCCCTTGTGGCTAAGGGGATCAGGGGGTATGGAGAGAAGGCAGGTACGGGATACTGAGTTGGATGATCAGCCATGATCATATTGAATGGCGATGCAGGCTCGAAGGGCCGAATGGCCTACTCCTGCACCTAATTTCTATGTTTCTATGTTTCTATAAGACCCCCCCCCCCTGTTCTTCTTACTGGCCCTTTGTCCAGCGTTCAGCCATCGCCACCCCCAAACAGCTGAAGTACTCCTGTAATTGTCACCTGTTAAATCATCAACAGATGTAATTACTCCATCTTTGACAGCAGTTCATCCCACAGTCAACCCACTGCATCTGCCCTCTTTAACCACCTTTTCGGGCAGCAGTAAGACACCTAAGCTTGCTGTTGACTCACCCACCAGTGATGGCTGCCCATCCAGGACCTACCTACCTGATCCTAATTGGTAAGATCTCTGCAGTGTCATGGTCTTGATTAACAAAATTAACAAAGATCAGGGCAAGGATGTTGAGAAATAACTGTATTCATTATTTTTCAAAGTATTTTCTTTATAAACAATTAAATAAATGTTGGAATGAATGGACTTGCTGTTCCTGTGACAGATCTCACCTGGAGAAGGTACAGTTGTCACAAGCCCAGCATAGATGGTGTGACAGAGTTCCACCCCAACAGCTACTGATGTGATTCAGCATTAATTATTTAACACATTATTTCAATGGATGTGAATAATGCTGTTCATTTTCACTTAATATCCTCCCTCATTTGGTCAACCATATATCAAGTGCTACATCCACCCCCAATTAATAAAATCAGTGATGTTCTCCCAAATAAACTCCTGAGTTAACAGTGTGACCAGTCTGAGAATAACTCTCCTGCCCTCTAATCAGTTACTTGTAATAAAGTACCAAGTGCCACTGGCACCATATGCCCCATTAAATCCATTAATCCCTACATCCCTTTAATAACTTCAGTTTTACATTTTTAGATTTCTTTCCCAGCTTCTCTGTCCCATCATTTGCCTGCATCTAGACTAATAGTTGTTCCACACCCTACCATGCCATGAATTTTGGGCTGCACAGTGGCATAGCGGTAGAGTTATTGCCTTACAGTGCCAGGGACATGGGTTCGATCCTGACAATGGGTGCTGCCTGTATGGAGTTTGTACTTTCTCCCTGTGATCGCGTGCGTCTTCTCCCATTGCTCCAGTTTTCTCCCACATTACAAAGATGTACAGTTTGTAGGACAGTTGGCTTTGGTAAAAATTGTAAAAGGTCCCTAGTGGGTAGGATAGTGTTATTGTACGGGTGGATCGCTGGTCGGTGAGGAGTCGGTGCGGAGTCGGTGCGGAGTCGGTGGGCCGAAGGGCCTGTTTCCGCACGGTATCTCTAAAGTCTAAAGTCTAAAGATTCAAAATCAATCTTTCAGGCATCCCCTCCCGCCCCAGTTTGCAAACTCATTCCTTCTTCCATTGCTGTCCTCTACTATCAAAATGCTCCTGTGGGTTTATTGCATCAGATCCAACCATAATATCACACTGCCTCTCCGTACTGGACCGTGGCATCTCCTCTAATCCTAAAGTTTCAACTGTGATTCTAAACCTCAGTGCAATCCATACTTCAAACAATAATAATTTAATAAATAAATAAAAATACAATAATAATTTGATCAATCAATAAGGCTAGGGTTTACCTGAGTTTACCTGGATTGGGGGAGCTCCAGTACTTTCAAAACGTGGACCAGACTTTGGACTTTGGACTATGGACTTTGGACTATGTTTTCTTTTTCTTTGTAAACACCGCCAACATATGGTGACTGTGTATTTTGTTTGTTGTGCAAAAGATTTTCACTATGCTGTGCATACGTGACAATAAAGAACCATTGAATCTGAATCAAAAGTTTAACTCGGTATTCTGCAAATAAATTTGTTGGTGTTTTTGTAATATATTTGGAAAAGTGTCTTTCTATCCTCAATTTACCAATAAAGCATGAATGCCTGGTTCTTCGTCAGCTATGTTTAACATAAAACAAAGCAAATTCCTCTCAGAAACTTTCTGAACAAGACAATTGAAGCATTATAATGATGAGTTTCACATAGGGCATCTGGCTATTGTCAAATACTTTCAGAGAAGGCATTCGTTTACAAGCTGGATAATCATTCTTTAGCTGGAAGGAATATTCACTTACTTTGAAATGTTCTTTTACTGTCCATAAACTAGGTCCACATATGTTTAACGTTGTCATTTGTGTCACACAGACACAGAGACGACACTCAAAGAAATGTATATAAAAATAGCCCTAAGATACACGAGACAGAGAATGAAAAACAATAAGGGAAATAAATCTGACGAGTCTCAATACTTAACAGAATAAAGGAGTGTCAAGTACAATGGCAAACCAGGCTTGCCATATGCTCTACAATGCTACTGATACAAAACACGCTGAACTTGAAAAACCATATTTTGATCAGAATGAAACGTGCATTGTGCAGATAGAAATGATGAGTTTTAGACCTTAAAAGGGTAGACAAACTGAAAGTGTTAAGGAACAGGTAAGTAAGTAAGTATTTTTTTATTGATATAGCACTTTAAAATCAAATCACGTTGAAGCCAAAGTGCTTTACAGAGAAGAAATCAGATTACCATACATCCATATAAAATTTAAAAAATAAAAAAGATTCAACACACTATAGAATTTAACATGAACGACCCCCCCCCCCACAGCAGAATCAACACTTTCCACTGTGTGGGAAGGCACTAAAATGTCCAGCCCTCCTCCTCTTAGTTCACCCGAGGTCGGGGTCTATTTGAGGCCTCCGCAGTCGCCGCAACGGCGGCCCGATGACATAGGCCCTCTCGTCGGACGATGGAGTTCCGGCATCGGGAGAACACTCTTCAGTGGCACTCTTCACTCTTCAGGTAGAATGTTCCTTGCTTGTCAAAAGTGGATGTTATATGTTTATATCTGTGGCATGAAGTATTGAAGTCGCTTTCTGCTGACAGGCCTCTTGCAGGCTCTTCCCCTTCCCATTCTGACCTTTCTGGCCTGGGCTCCTCCATTGTCAGAGTGAGACCAAAAATTGGTAGAACAGCACCTCATATTATTCTTGGGCATCTTACAACCCAGAGTAATGAATTTTGATTTCTCTAAATAACTCTTGCATTCCATCTCTCTCCGACCCTCCCCCGCCCTAGTCGTCATACTAGTTTTACTGTCATCCTGTTGAGTTCCACATTATTACCTATCCCACAGCCAACAATAGACCTTTGTGGGCTCCACAATTGCTTGATTATCATTGCATTTTGCATATGTTCCAATCATTTATCCTAAATACGGTCTGTATCTCTCGTTCCCCTTGCTCCTGACACTCAGTCGGAAGAAGGGTCTCAACCCAAAACATTATCTATTCCTTTTCTCCAGAGATGTTGCGTGACCCGCTGAGTTACTCCAGCTTTTGTGTTTGTCTTTGGTTTAAACCAACATCTGCAGTTCATTCCTGCAAAAGAAAAGAAAGAAACTGTATAAAAACAAAATATTATATAAAAATATGTAATTACAATCAAGTCCATGGTAGTACAAGAGGTGGTCCTTATACCATTGTCAGGGTGGGATTTGGGGTGTGCAGTTCGGTTCCAGAACTGGGAGTTGTAGGAAAGTAGCTCTTCTGAATATGGTGATGTGGGACTTCAGACTTCTGTACCTAACAGCAGCAGCAAGAAGAAGGCATGGCCTGGAAAGTGAGAATCCTTGATGATAGATACCATCTCTTCTCCTCCAGATTGTTCATTTGTGGCCTGAGCCATCTCACAACTTTAAACTATTCTCGAAGATAGGTACAAAATGCTGGAGTAACTCAGCGGGACAGGCAGCCTCTCTGGAGAGAAGGAATGGGTGACATTTCAGGTCGAGACCCTTCTTCAGGCTGATTCTGATTTGAACTATTCTCCATGTATGTAGACAAAAATGCTGGAGAAACTCAGCGGGTGAGGCAGCATCTATGGAGCGAAGGATTTCCTTCGCTCCATAGATGCTGCCTCACCCGCTGAGTTTCTCCAGCATTTTTGTCTACCTTCGATTCTCCAGCATCTGCAGATCCTTCTTAAATATATTCTCCATGTATATTCTCTCCTGTGCTTTATGCAGGTGAAAACTAATGAAAAAGTAAAACCTTTCATGTTCATTCATGTTAGCAACCCCCCGCTCACACCAGTTTCTTATGAACATGGAATGTTAATAATGATAAATTTATTAATGGTTCCAAATGTTACTTTGGAAATATATTACTAATACTAAACTTATTACATTTCTCTAACAACAATACAATTTGTAACTGTTCGTAAAGATGCTGAACTTTCAATGCAAAGCACCACAGTCTTAAGGTAATGTTGTTCCAGCAATTTTTGACGCACTGGTTAAAAACTCTTGCATATTAAGACCAGACCATTTCAGGGCTGTTTAAAATGGTGGCAGATGGTCATCATCTTTTTCATAATAATGAACTTTTATGGAAGTTTCAAACATGTGATTTAGATTTAGGTTTTTCCAAGGAAGCAAAGCTCTTTATATGGTCACCAGGTCTCTTTCCTTGTTCATTGTTCCCCTCTCGCCCGTTTCAACTCAGCTGAAGGAAAGTTAATGATACTTCCTTGTCGGTAATTTTCTCAGCCTCCCAAAGCACAGCAGGATTAGGAGAAAGGAAGTAGTAAATTCAGCGTAGAGTTTGATCTCATTCTCTAGGTATTCTGTCAGGTTTGAAGTGGTGAGGTGCTAAACCCTCATCTTGGAATTCATGTTGAAGGTAGAACAGCAAAGCATGTCAGACTGGAAACAAAATTGAGTCTGCTTGCCTTTGAACGTAGGAGGGACAAAGGAACAAGAGTTGAGAATCCATCAAATAGCGAAGTACTGTAAATATGATGAATTACATGGGAAAAAAACATTTACTCTATGGGATATTGCCATTTCCTTAGCATCCTAGTGGAAAGGAAGAAGGTATTTTCAACAAAGTTCCAACTTTTCTTGACGTAATTAAGATAATAACTTATGGCTTCGTCGGTTTCCCGAGTAAAAGGCTTCTGGGAGGGTAGCTCAATTGTATGGCTGAATTATACAATGTGTCAGTGACAGCTTAATTAGAAATAAAGATATTTGATGTAGAAATCTTAAATCGTCTATCTGAAATAGGAAATTTGTAGAAGTTAATCTGTGTAAAGCATTAGCCTTCAGGTCAGTATTGGAAGTGTATTGGTTTATTATTGTCCCACGTACTGAGATACAGTGAAAGATTTTGCCTACTATCCAGTCAAATCATGCTGGTGTACATGAGAACAATCAACCTTACACAAGCACAAGAGGCAATGCAAAGTTAAAAATACCAGATTGCAGCATATAGTGTTACAGCAGTTACTGCATTACATTTACTGAAAATGGGTATATAAAACAGTCAATGTCTGCATTAAGGTAGAATTATCGTAATTTAAGTAAATTTTCATTTATCTTAATGGGAGATTTGTCAGATTAAGAATTAACTAATATAAATGCATGTAGTCATGAATAAATTGTGTATTAACTCTTATAGTCATAATAATAATATACAGGTGCACAACCTTTTATCCGGTATTCCAGAAACCGAAAAGCTCCGAAAACCGGCCATTTTTTCCAGATGTCGTCTGCGCACCAAAGCTCGCGTTTGGCGCCAAACCTGACCCAAAACGACCCACGGTCAACCCAGGTCTGTACTACTGTAGCGGCTGCCTCCTCCCTGGAGACCGGGAGACGCTTAAACATCTGTAAATCATTGCTTAAATGTTAGTCCATTAGTTTGGAGGGCTTTTATGTGAAGGGGGGTGAAGGGGTAAACTTTAATTCTTAGTCCCCTACCTGGTCGGAGAGGCGGGGAGCGGTCAATGCCTTACCGGGTCGCTGTGCAGTAAGCTCCGCAGCGCTGTGGCCGGTGGTGCCGCGGGCGGCGCCGGTTGTAGCTCCGACCCCGGCAACTCTACCCCTGGCTGCGAGGCGTCCAAATCCAGCGCGGCCCGCGGCCGGACGCCCCAGCTCCGCGAATGTCGGGAGTCGGCGGCGTCGCAGCGCTGGGTGCGGTCAATGCCTTACCGGGTCGCCGTGCGGCAAGCTCCAGAGCGCTGTGGCCGCCGACCCAACATTCGCGGAGCGTCGCTGGATTTGGAGCCGCGCAGTCAGGGGTAGAGTTGCCGGGGTCGGCGCTACAACCGGCGCCGCCCGCGGCCGGACGGAGCCCCCAGCTCCGCGAGGTTGGGAGTCGCCGACCAGGTAGGTAGGGGACTAAGAATTAAAGTTTCCCCCTTCACCCCTACACCACCACCACCACATAAAATCCCTCCAAACTAACTGACTAACATTTATGCAATGATTCTCCCGGTCTCCGGGGAGGAGGCAGCTGCTCCAGACTTTTCAAGCCACCCGCGCTACCTACCTAATCTACGCTAAAAATCTTCCATTCTGAAATCCGAAAATGTCCGAAATCCGACAAGTGTCTGGTCCCAAGGCTTTCGGATAAAAGGTTGTGCACCTGTAGTCATATAGGCCCATCAGCCCACGCCGGCCATCAAGCACCATTCATATTCAAACTACATTAATCCCATTTTATAATTCCCACATTCCCATCTATTCCCTACCAGATTCTGCCAGTCACATAACCCGCAGTTGCAATTGACTCTACTAACCATGGTGGAAACCGGGGCATTCAGAGGAAATACATGCGGCCACAGGGAAAACATGCAACTTCCACACAGACAGCACCGGAGGTCAGGGCTAAACCAGGGTCACTGGAGATGTGAGGCGGCAGCTCTACTAACTGCCCATTCCCCCAACGTAAACCATTCACTCAACACAATATTCCACCACTCATCCATAGCCCCTAACTGCGCAAGTACGGTTCATTTCCCATCATCCCTGAGCACTCCCTCCCCGTTCTCTTCATGTGTGGGAGAGGAGGGGGGGGTTGGGGGAGGGAGGATGGGGTATGTGTGGACGGA
This sequence comes from Leucoraja erinaceus, assembly GCF_028641065.1. NCBI lineage: Eukaryota > Metazoa > Chordata > Chondrichthyes > Rajiformes > Rajidae > Leucoraja > Leucoraja erinaceus. Next base: position 11,990,955 of record NC_073397.1, on the reverse strand, counting down.
GAGGTGTAGGAGGGGGAGATAGTGGTGTGGGGGGAGGGGTGAGCTGGGAGGGACTGTATTGTGGGGGGCATGGCAGTGAGGGGTGTGTATGTGGGCAGGAGGGATGTGTGGGGAGGGTGTGTGTGTTGGAAGGGGGTGTGTGTGTGGCAGGGGGGTGTGGGGGGGAGGGGGTGTGGGATGGGGGGTTATGGGGGGCGGGGTGTGTGGGTTATCCTCCGCCGGGGGGGGGAGGGGGCGGGCTGTGGGTGGAGGGATGTGGGGATAGGGGTGTTTGGTGGGAGCGGGGGGTTGTGGGGGCTGGGGGGGTGTGGGAGCGGGGGGGGTTGTGAGAGGAGGGGGGTTTGGGGGCTGGGGGAGGTGTCGAGGTGTGTGGGCAGGGATCAGTGAGCTCGGAGAAAAGACGGGGAAGCGCCATGGAGGAGAGGGGGGTATCACAGGGAAGGGGGAGGAGCCAGCGAGGGAAACCAAGGGGGTAGTGGCTGGAATTGGCGGTGCGATGGGGACTCACAGCGGGCGCTGGACGCTGGTCGTTATCCTCCGCCGGGGTCAGAGTCTCCGCTTTCCGTTTGGCGACATTGGTGACATCTCCGACTCCTGGCTGGGCTGGGTCTTCGACTATGGGCTGGGCTGGGTCTCTGACGCTGGACTGGGTCTTCGATTATGGGCTGGGTCTCCAATGCTGGGCTGCTTGGGGCTGAGCTGCTTGGGGCTGGGCTGCTTCGGGTCCCTCACGAAAATTGTGTCTGGTTGGAAACCTCCGCCGGCAATCCTCAGCTCCATTAAAGACGCGATGGCGCAGGAAGGGGCGGACCGTCCCGTGACAGGGGAAGGGACTAATCCGCGCAGCGCTGAATGGCAGGAGAAGAGATCGATCTGCGCACACGCGGTTTTTAAGATTTTTTAAACCTCACTATCTTTTACGACATTCAACTGATCAGAACGAAAAGGTGCAATCGCAGCATAGGAGAACGGTGAGTGAACTTCCGAAAAATCGTAGCGCTATCACGAGCCATTTTGGCGCAAATAGAAAGACCGCACAAACCGGAAGATGACAAGATCAGAGTTTTAGCTACGTATAGATAGATAGAAGATATGGATAGATAGATGGAGAGGAGAGAATTTGTGTGACATTGTCATTCTATACAATTAATTGTTCATGATCCATTGAGTAACTCCAACACTTTGTGTCTATCTTTGGTGTAAACCAGCACCTGCAGTTCTTTGTTTCTAGACCTGTTCAAGTGTGATAACAGCAGAAAAGAAGCTGTTTGTGAATCTGGGCATATGTGATTTTAAGCTTTTGTATTCTCTGCTGGATGGGAGTAGAGAAGAGGGATTGACCAGCGTGAGAATGGGCCTTGATTATGTCCGCTCAGTCCGCAATAACCTACCTGAACTCCCGGTGGCTCAGCACTTAAACTCCCCCTCCCATTCCCAATCCGACCTCTCTGCCCTGGGTCTCCTCCATTGCCAGAGTGAGCAACACCGGAAATTGGAGGAACAGCACCTCATATTCCGCCTGGGTTGCTTGCGTCCGAATGGCATGAACATTGAATTCTCCCAATTTTGCTAGCCCTTGCTGTCTCCTCCCCTTCCTTAACCCTCGAGCTGTCTCCTCCCATCCCCCCGCCCTCAGGCTCCTCCTCCTCCCTTTTTCCTTCCTTCTCCACCCCACCCCCCATCAGTCTGAAGAAGGGTTTCGGCCCGAAACGTCGCCTATTTCCTTCGCTCCATAGATGCTGCTGCACCCGCTGAGTTTCTCCAGCATTTTTGTGTACTTTGATTATGTTGGTTGCTTTCCCGATGCAGCATAAAGTATAGACAGAGGAGATGGGCTGCAGGCTGGTTTTTTGAGATGCACTGTGCTGCATTTATAACACTCTGTAATTTCTCACAGCCTTGGGCAGGGTAGTTTTCATACCCAACTGTGGTGCATCTGCACATGATGCTTTTTTTTCTATGGTGCTTCTTCAGAAATAAGTAGGAATAATTGCAGATATGCCAGACTTCTATTTATTTAGTTTAGTTTAGTTTAATTTAGTTTAGAGATATAGTGTGGAAACAGGCCCTTCGGCCCCAGTCCACGACGTCCAATGATCAACCGTACACTAGTTCTATGTGTTTTATTGTCTATATCCCAGATAGGACAATGGAATTCTTGCTTGCTGCAGCACAACAGAATATGTAAACATGGTACAAAATGGGAGAAGAAAAAAAAGTTCAGTGTGTGTATGCACATGCACACGTTAGGGACAAGATTTAAAGAAACAAAGGGTGGTGGGTGTATGGAACAAGCTGCTGGAGGAGGTAGTTGAGGAAGGGACTATCGCAATGTGTAAGTAACATTTAGACAGGTACATGGATAGGACAGGTTTAGAGGGATATGGGCCAAATGCAGGCAGGCATGGGACCAGTGTAGATGTGACATGTCAGTCGGTGTGGGTAAGTTGGGCCGAAGGGCCTGTTTCCACGCTGTATGACTCCATTACTACAATTTTATAACTCAAAATATCTAGTTTCACTAGTTACAGTAGACTATAAATTGTGTTGTGTGTTGAATCAAATTTACGACCACCACATTGCAACAATGCAGATTTGCATCCAAAGTTAGAGATGGCTATGAAGAACTGTCAATAAAGAGTTTAAGCTCCAGAGCCACAAGAAACTAGATGTTCGTTAAAATGTAAAAAACAAACTTTTAGAGAAACTCAGCGGATCCTGATTCAAATTGTAATGTATGACGTATTGAAAATAGATACAAAATGCTGAAGTAACTTCGCGGGACAGGCAGCATCCCTGGAGAGAAATAATGGGTGACGTTTCGGGTCGACACTGATGTCAGGGGAGTGGGCGGGACGGAGATAGAATGTAGTCGGCGACAGTAAGACTGGTGGGAGAACTGGGAAGGGGGAGGGGATGAAGAGAGAGGGAAAGCAAGGGCTATTTGAAGTTAGAGAAGTCAATGTTCATACCGCTGGGGTGTGAGCTACCCAACCAAAATATGAGGTGCTGTTCCTCCGATTTGCGCTGGGCCTCACTCTGACAAATGAGGAGGTCCAGGACAGAAAGGTCAGATTGGGAATGGGAGGGGGAGTTGTGGGGAGATGGGTGTGGGTGTGTGGGCGGGGGGTTTGTGGGGGGGGTTGTGAGGGGAGGGGGGGTGTGTGTGTGGGGGGGGGGGGGGTGTGTGTCCAGAGGTGTGTGGGGGGGGTATGTGTGGCCAGGGGTGTGTGTGGGGGGGTGATGTGTGGGTGTGGGGGGGGGGGGGTGTGGGGGGGAGGGGGTGTGGGGGGGGGAGAGGAGTGTGTGGGTGGGGGGGTGTGTGTAGAAGGGTGTGTGTGTGGGGGCAGGGGGAGGGTTGTGAGTGGTGTGTGGAAGGGAGGGGTTGTGTGAGAGGGAGGGGTTGTGGGGGGGGGGTTGGGTGTGGGGTGGAAGGGTGTGTGGGGGGGTTGAGGTGTGGGGGGGAGGGTTGTGTGGGCAGGGGGGAGAGAGCTCAGAGAAAAGACGGGGGAAGAGCCATGGGGGAGTGTGTGGTATTACAGGGGAGGGGGGAAGGAGCCAGCGACGGGGACCAGAGGGGAAAGGGTTGGGGGTGCGATGGGGACTCACATCAGGCACTGGCCACTTCGCTGGTCACTTCGCTGATTGTTCTCCTCCACATGGCTCGAGGACTCATCAGCACGGCTTGTGGACTCAGCCCCGCCTCCGGCGATTTATACTCCTCACCCCGCCCGGCGATTAACGGCAGGTGCCGGAGGGGCATTACCTTCTTGGTGACTGACAGGCGAGAAGACCAATCTACTGGTCTGAGGGAAGGACATTATTGCCATAGAGGGAGTGCAGAGACGGTTCACCAGACTGATTCCTGGGATGTCAGGACTGTCTTATGAAGAAAGACTGGATAGACTTGGTTTATACTCTCTAGAATTTAGGAGATTGAGAGGGGATCTTATAGAAACTTACAAAATTCTTAAGGGGTTGGACAGGCTAGATGCAGGAAGATTGTTCCCGATGTTAGGGAAGTCCAGGACAAGGGGTCACAGCTTAAGGATAAGGGGGAAATCCTTTACAAACCGAGATGATAAGAACTTTTTCACACAGAGAGTGGTGAATCTCTGGAACTCTCTGCCACAGAGGGTAGTTGAGGCCAGTTCATTGGCTATATTTAAGAGGGAGTTAGATGTGGCCCTTGTGGCTAAGGGGATCAGGGGGTATGGAGAGAAGGCAGGTACGGGATACTGAGTTGGATGATCAGCCATGATCATATTGAATGGCGGTGCAGGCTCGAAGGGCCGAATGGCCTACTCCTGCACCTAATTTCTATGTTTCTATGTTTCTACTGATGTCATGATTTTTTAAACCTTCATAACTTTTGTAATCTTCCACCGATCTGAACAAAACTTGGAGCGCTTGGAGCAGAGGAGAACGGTGAGTAAAGAGGCAGAAAAATCCTGGCGATATAGGGTACCATTTTTGGGCAAATTTTTTTTTAAAGCAATCCGGAAGAAGACAAGATGTGTTTTAGTTATAGATAGATAGATGTTGGTCAATAGTATGTCTCATGTGATGGAGACGGTGAGATCCAGTTCTTGTATTGAAAACCTTATTTAAGACTGATTGTGAATTCATTCCATATATTCAGTTGCATTCAAGAAACTCCTATGCAAACATATTCTATGCAAATATTGTTCTATTGTATAATCGTACATGAAAAAAAATTGTGCTGGCCTCAATTATAGTGTCAACTTTTCACCACAGCATTTTAGCAGTTTGCTAGATCTTATGGCTATTAGTCTGGTGAAAATCTGACAGTATAAATTTCCACATATCTTTGTTATTGGAATCTGTCAGGAATTCTTGTTTATTTTACCATTTAGCAACCAGACTGAACATATTTAGTCCATCTCAACTCTAAAGATGAGATGGCTGTGCACAAGTGCTCAAATAAAGTACATTTAAAAAATTGTCAGAGCAGTATTATTCGGAAAGGTGAAAAACCTTATCATTTTGTATGTTATACCAAACACAACAATGAGAGGGGAAAGTGATCCTTGCATTTAATTTCCTTCCTTCTCAAAATTGTCTTCAGAATACAGTCAAAACAAGTAACAAATTGCCCAAAGATAAGCTGACAAAATCATTTTCATCAACTAGTAACCACAACTTTGGCTCATTATCAGAAAGATAATCGCAAAGGTTCCCTGCGTTTCAGACGGAACCATCGGGCACTCACCCAGACAATTCTTTGAATGTTGGCTGTAAAATACTGTTTGATCGTCAAGCATCCTGGACTATGATTATTATTGCAGTAGTAATTTTCATTTATATGGCATTGTTAAAAGAACATAAAAATGTTGCACTCTGCTTCACAGGAGCATTATCAATCAAACAATTAAAGGAGGCATTGGGAAGGATATATAAATCATCTTCTGGGATATCAACATCATTGGGAAGGTGAGAATTTATTGCACGTCCCTAATTGTGCCAAATAAGCCTTTAAGAGGCACAGTGGCGCAGCAGTAGAGTTGCTGCCTTACAGCGCCACAGACCCGAGTTCGATCCTGACTAGGGGTGCTGACTGAATGGAATTTGTACATTTTTCCCATGACCTTGTGGGTTTTCTCTGGGTGCTCCGATTTCCTCCAACACTCCAAAGATGTACAGGTTTGTAGATTAAATGGCTTCGGTAAAAACTGGCCCTAGTGTTAATGGTAGTGTATGGGGATCATTGGGCGGCGCGGACTTGGTGGGCCAAAAGCCCTGTTTCCGCACTTTACCTCTAAACTAAACTAAATTAAGTGTGGTGATTTAGGCAAGGGAATTCCACAGATTAAGGTCTTGGATGTCGAACCTATCCTCATTAATGTTGGAGTCATTTAATTACAAGAATAATAAAGAAGCCGGAATTGGTGGTACATTTATATGCTGGAAGACCTAAAGGCTGTCGGAAATTACGGAAGTGATATGAATAGACAAAACACCAAAGGGTTTATAAACTTGAAAAATAATTAAAAGGGGTACACAAGCTGTAGACTGGTAAACATTAGTAGAATGCTGTAATTCACCAGTTCCTTCCCATATCCATCACATGCACCAAATGCATAACCATGTACCAAAATGATGCAGTGGCATTAATTGCATTATTTAAAGGAACATTATTATAGAGAGAGATCAAGAATAGGCATCATCCTATAGTTGGTAGTACTCAATTATTAATCAGTAAAGCTCACAATGTTATTTTCTGTTTTTATTAAATGAGTAAAATACAGCTCATGTATTACAAATTCAGATTTAGCCTGAACCTTGTCCAAGCAAGCTTTCTAACATTGCACAGCTGGGGGCAGTATTGTCAAATTAAGCAAAATGTGTCTGTTTTGTTTAATCTATCATACTCATCCATAATTAAGAACCCTGTAATTTTCATTGTTGATGGATTGAAAATAACATGGTTCATGATTCTCTGTTGCACCAGCTTCCATCACATCTCCCTAATAGGTAGAAGAATCCTTCTCCAGGAATATCGCAATTGCTTCAAGAGGATTTTGCAGAAAGCTCCCCAAAAATATTTTTGGACATTTTACACCGAGCCAAGTTATCTACTATCACATCAATGGTCGAGGTTGTTAAAAGCCAACCTTCCATATTCAATCTTTCTCCTAAAAGAATTTCAAACAACCAGTCACACTCAGAAGCCAGAAACAGCCTTTATTTGTGAATTAATTCTTACCCCTCTGATGTTAGAAGCTACATTTTGGATAAACTTGAACATACGTTTCAAATGCATTTATTCAATGTTGTAAAAGCATTGTTGAATTATGTTGCTTCTCATAGGTGTGAAGTTGTAAGATTTCAATTATTATGAACTTGCACAATCTAAGCAATTGTGCAGTATTTGTCTCTCCACAGTCCCATTACGTAGGGTGGAGCATGCCAGTAAATTATGACTATCGAAAAATGTCTGGAACCTTAATCCTGGAAAAGAGAAAATGGTAATAAGTGCAGCAATTACAGGAGTTTAGCTTAGTTTAGTTTAGAGATACAGGGCGGAAACAGGCCCTTTGGCCCACTGAGTCTGCGCCAACGAGCAATGCCCGCACACTAACACTAGTAGCTGTAGCTAATTAACCTACAAATCGGTACGTCTTTGGAGAGAACATACAAATAGCACCCACAGTCAGCACCCAAGTCTCTGGTGCTGTAAGGCAGCAACTCTACCGCTGTGCCACCGTGCCACCCTAGAGAGTGTAGAAAGTCATCGTGAAGAGCGATTTGCTAAAAGGAATTCGCATTTTCTAGCAATCAAAGGGCATAATGTGACTTTGCATCACATGCATCCTTGCTTCTGATTCAATCCTGCAAGATATCATCTTGTATGCAATTGTGTTATATATTAATGATCTGGATGAGGGAATTGAAGGCAATATCTCCAAGTTTGCGGATGACATTAAGCTGGGGGGCAGTGTTAGGTGTGAGGAGGATGCTAGGAGACTGCAAGGTGACTTGGATAGGCTGGGTGAGTGGGCAAATGTTTGGCAGATGCAGTTTAATGTGGATAAATGTGAGGTTATCCATTTTGGTGGCAAAAACGGGAAAGCAGATTATTATCTAAACGGTGGCCGATTGGGAAAGGGGGAGATGCAGCGAGACCTGGGTGTCATGGTACACCAGTCATTGAAGGTAGGCATGCAGGTGCAGCAGGCAGTAAAGAAAGCAAATGGCATGTTGGCTTTCATAGCAAGAGGATTTGAATATAGGAGCAGGGAGGTTCTACTGCAGTTGTATAGGGTCTTGGTGAGACCACACCTGGAGTATTGCGTGCAGTTTTGGTCTCCAAATCTGAGGAAGGACATTATTGCCATAGAGGGAGTGCAGAGAAGGTTCACCAGACTGATTCCTGGGATGTCAGGACTGTCTTATGAAGAAAGACTGGATAGACTTGGTTTATACTCTCTAGAGTTTAGGAGATTGAGAGGGGATCTTATAGAAACTTACAAAATTCTTAAGGGGTTGGACAGGCTAGATGCAGGAAGATTGTTCCCGATGTTGGGGAAGTCCAGGACAAGGGGTCACAGCTTAAGGATAAGGGGGAAATCCTTTAAAACCGAGATGAGGAGAACATTTTTCACACAGAGAGTGGTGAATCTCTGGAACTCTCTGCCACAGAGGGTAGTTGAGGCCAGTTCATTGGCTATATTTAAGAGGGAGTTAGATGTGGCCCTTGTGGCCAAGGGGATCAGAGGGTATGGAGAGAAGGCAGGTACGGGATACTGAGTTGGATGATCAGCCATGGTCATATCAAATGGCGGTGCAGGCTCGAAGGGTCGAATGGTCTACTCCTGCACCTAATTTCTATGTTTCTATGTCTATGTTTCTATGTGTTCAATTGGCAATCAACATATTTCATATTAACATAGAAACATAGAAACATAGGTGCAGGAGTAGGCCATTCAGCCCTTCGAGCCTGCACCGCCATTCAATATGATCATGGCTGATCATCCAACTCAGTATCCCGTACCTGCCTTCTCTCCATACCCCCTGATCCCTTTAGCCACAAAGGCCACATCTAACTCCCTCTTAAATATAGCCAATGAACTGGCCTCAACTACCCTCTGTGGCAGAGGGTTCCAGAGATTCACCACTCTCTGTGTGAAAAAATGTCTTTCTCATCTCGGTCCTAAAGATTTCCCCTCTATCCTTAAGCTGTGACCCCTTTGTCCTGGACTTCCCCAACATCGGGAACAATCTTCCTGCATCTCGCCTGTCCAACCCCTTAAGAATTTTGTAAGTTTCTATAAGATCCCCCCTCAATCTCCTAAATTCCAGCGAGTACAAGCCGAGTCTATCCAGTCTTTCTTCATATGAAAGTCCTGACATCCCAGGAATCAGTCTGGTGAACCTTCACTGCACTCCCTCTATGGCAAGAATGTCCTTCCTCAGATTTGGAGACCAGAACTGTACGCAATACTCCAGGTGTGGTCTCACCAAGACCCTGTACAACTGCAGTAGAACCTCCCTGCTCCTATACTCATATCCTTTTGCTATGAATGCTAATATACCAATCGCTTTCTTCACTGCCTGCTGCACATGCATACCTACTTTCAATGACTTCCATGACACCCAGGTATTGTTGCATCTCCCCTTTTCCTAATCGGCCACCATTTAGATAATAGTCTACTTTCCTGTTTTTGCCACCAAAGTGGATAACCTCACATTTATCCACATTATACTGCATCTGCCATGCATTAGCCCACTCACCCAGCCTATCCAAGTCACCTTGCAGCCTCCTAGCACCCTCCTCACAGCTAACACTGCCCCCCAGCTTAGTGTCATCCGCAAACATGGAGATGTTGCATTCAATTCCCTCGTCCAAATCATTAATATATATTGTAAATAGCTGGGATCCCAGCACTGAGCCATGCGGTACCCCACGTCACTGCCTGCCATTCTGAAAAGGACCCGTTTACTCCTTTTATTGAGACAGGAACTGCAGATGCTGGTTTACAAACAAAGACACAAAGTGCTTCTGTAACTTAGTGGGTCAGACAGCATCTCTGGAGAATGTCGATAGGTGATGTTTTGGGTCAGGACTCTTCATAATTAGTGGGGGGGGGGGGGGGGGGGAGGGGACAAAGCAGGAAGAGAGGCCAGACAAAGCCTGGCAAGTAATAGATGGATACTGGTAAGGAGGGGAAACGCGGTAAGCTCGTGAAGACTCGTGGAGATTTTTCAACATGTTGAAAAATGTCCACGAGAGCCCCGAGTACCTACAAGCGGCTAATACCGTAATTCTCCGAGTTCAAATCAGGAGAAACTCTTGAATTAGCTCGTACAGTGGGACAGGCCCTTTAGGTTGTAAGTTACCCAAGCAGAATATATTGGGCTGCTGTTCCTTCTCTGGCAATGAATGAGGTCCAGGACAGAAGGGTCAGTGTGGAAATGGGAAGGGTAGTTAAAATGGTTAGCAACCAGGAGATCCAGCATGTCTTGATGGACCGAGCGTAAGTGTTTGGTATAACAGTCGCCTAGAGTAGGTTTCATCTCACTGATGTAAAGGAGGCTTACTGGAACGCCGAATACAGTAGATGAGGTCATCTAACGATCCACATCTAAGCTAGCCAAATTTCCCCATGTTGGAATATATCCCTCGAAGCCTTTCCTGTCCATGTATCTGTCAAAGTGTTTTTTAAAAGTTGTTCTTGTACTTGTCTCAACTACTTCCTCAGGCAGCTCGTTCCATATACCCATCCCACCATCTGTGTGAAAAAGTTGCCCTCAGATTCCTATTAAATCTTTCCCCTCTCACCTTAATAAAATGCTAGAGTTGAGTTGAGTTTAGTTTAGTTGAGTTTATTGTCACGTGTACCGAGGTACAGTGAAAAGCTTTTGTTGCGTGCTGGTCAGTCAGTGGAAAGACAATACATGATTATATTCAAGCCATCCACAGTATATACATGATGAAGTGATACATGACAAAGAGAATAAGGTGAATAACTTTCAGTACAAGATAAAGTCCGATCAAAGATAGTTTGAGGGTCTCCAATGAGGCAGATAGTAGCTCAGGACTGCTCTCTAGCTGTTGGTAGGATGGTTCGGTTGCCTGATAGCAGCTGGGAAGAAACTGTCCCTGAATCTAGAGTAGGATTTGTGTGTAAGTTGGTGCTTAATGGGTGTTATAGACTGGTAGGTTGAAGAACCTAGTTCTGTGCTGTATCCCTCTAACTAGATATGTTGCAAAACTTACCTTCAGTGGCGTTGCAGTTCTGTCACTGCCCGTGTGCACGACTTTGGAGCCTTTGAGAGGGGTGCGGGTTTAAAATGCCGTTTTCTCTAGGCTATTGAAATCGAGGTTGTTCAGCCTGCTTAGTTGCTGACGAAAAATCGCTGCGACATTCGTTCGTTGCAGTTATTTTTAAACTTAATTGGATCATTTAATTGCTGTAGTAAATTAAAAATCATCCTCTAAAGCCACGAACGCCGACAATGGGACGGATCTCACGTAGGGGACAAGGCAAGGTAGGCTGTTTATTTTTACATTAAAAAGTGCTTCTTAAGATCCCTTTATTCAAATTTTTAAGTTGCGAGAAGGTGACTTGGGGGCCCATCTGAACCGGCAGTGTTTTTCATACCGACATGGGCTTCAAAATCACTGCAACCGCAACATTCCAAACCATCGCGTTCCAGGAAAACCCACTCGCAAGCTGATTTAAATGGCCATTAATTTACAGCAATTAACCACTAAATGCCTTCCATTTGGCCTATAAATTAATGACAATAATTTAAAAATCTTGTTTTATTGTGAATTCTTGTGTGAATGTTCTTTGGACACTTAGGCTATTGAAAAATGTTAATCTTTTCTTAAGAAATGGATAGATGTTTAGATCTAGTAATTGAATTTTGGAATTAGCTACAATTGGGTAACTAACTAATTATATGCTTTAATTTCAGACCATCCAAGTAAGATTGTTTAATATTTGTTTCATAATGCTTCAATCTATAATAACTGAACATTTCCTTCACTTCTCTTAATTTTTAATAAAGTTATGGCCATTTGACTGTCCTTGATCACAACTTTTGTGTTAAGTCAATGGAAAAGCGATAGGGAACAAGATGCTAATTTTCGAGTATGATAATGGCTATAACTTTTTTAATACTTAAGATATGAAAGTGAATTAGGTGTCAAATTAAATTATTTTTATGCTTTATAGGATGGGATAAATTGCAGACTTGATTTTTATAATCACAAAATTTTGTAACGTTGCTACTCTAACACTGTAACTTATAAAAGTTATTTTAAATTAGAAACCACATATGAATTTTAGTAGTGATGACACTCAGAGTTTGGTTCATTAGTTTGGATATGTTCGTCCACCATAAGTTTCCATATTACCTCCTACAGTGGTTTCAATTGAACTTCACCAATTTAGACACTCCAACCACAGCAAGACGTTTGCGTATTGCATGCAATTGCCAAAATTGCCTGCAGTAAATATATGCAACTGCATTTAATATCCAGAAGTTGAGCCAAACGTGCAAACAATGCAATGTAGACCATTCAGACGATGCAGCCCTGGATAAGATTGGCCAGGTTCTCTGCACAGCACGTATCTCACCACACGTTTAGTCTATAGAGGCTTTCAGTTTCCTGCCACTCACCATCCCTCTCTCACGAACATTATTTCATTCTTTCTTGGGACTGCTGAAGTGTGCTTCATCTGAAACATTAACTGGAGTCACAGATGGTGCAAAGTTGAGCAAAACATCATGTACTGGAGGAACTCAATGGTTCAGGCAGCATCTGAGGAAGGAAATAGACAGGCAATGTTTCTGTGATCTGAAATGTTAACTTATTAACTGTTCCTCCTTCCACGGATGTTGCCTGACCTGCTGGATGTTCCCTGCATTTTCTGTTTCCATTAGAAATTTTAGCGCACGCTTTGTAGACTCTGCACAACTCTTGGGCCACTTTATTTATAGAGTTACCCGAGTTCATCGTGAAATACAAATGATAAAAAGATTCACAACATATTTAGATCCACCAAGTTTCCATTAAAAGATGTAACAGAAAAAAGTAAAGTTGAATGCTAAATATATCCGTAAGGATTTTTAAAGCAGAGAATCACGAGTTCCTTAAAATACATCATGGTCCCCAGAAGCATGTTTTAAATAATGCACTTTATATTTATATGCTCCCCAACTTACATAAGGGTTACGTCCCTGTTAGGTAAGTCGGAAAAAGAAGTGCTACTGTGCACGCATAAACTTACTAAGCAACACGGAGATCACGGGGGAGCTCCGACGCAGAGCATCAGTGGGCTTGAAACATTGCTTACATAAGTTCAAGTTTACGTAAGTCGCCTATTGCTTAAGTCAGGGGGTGCCTGTATTTTAGAGACCACTCCTTGATTGCCACTCTACTGAAATGAGTGTCAAATATTTGGAGGGAAGGAGTTAACAAACCTTCTCTCCAGCTTTACATTCACTGACAGCCTGTTATATGATTTCTCAAAAACAGCGTTCCCAATGTCATCGCTACTACTAAAATTCATTTTAAATTAGTAACCAAATATAAGTTTTATAACAACGTGGGTCAGTGAAAGCTGTGCTTTCATTAGGAGTTCCAAATGTAGGTCAGTAACACATCTCATGCTCTAGAGAAAGACGCTTTGAACATTTCGTCTGTTACGGGATCAGTTTCATTTGATTTGCCTGATTTGTCTGGATAGCATAATTGCTGGAGTCTAACTGACTTTTAAAAGATCCAGCATTTAATCAGCAGGTTATGCAGGCTACCCAGTCTAGACTGATTTGAAGGCACTGAAACTACGCTGAGTTTTTACCATTTGTGTTCAACAAAGTGATTAGTTTAAATAGCATATTTGGATGAAAGCAGAAACTGATTTTTCAAAGCTTTTGATTTTGTGTCAGCCATTGAAAATTAAGAGAGGGACTTAAGCACTCAAGACAGGAATAAAGTACAGATTGTATCATAATTTTCCAAGTAAAGCCACTATAAAAATCATTTTGTCCTCTCTGATTGATGTTTGATGTAATTTATATACATAACAAATTAATACAACATTTTAAAAGCGCCTCAACAATGAAAATACTTCCAAAGATTGTTGATAATTTTTTTGCTGTTATGACTCCCTGAGTCTTTCATGAGTTCCTCTAATCATTAGATAAACAGCACAAAACAAGAGAATTTCAATTTGACTCCATGGTTTCTGCACCAAATTAGCGGATGAAATGATCTAAATTGCTGAAGCACTCCAGGATTAGATAAGGAAAATGGACTTGTGTTCCTGTTCTTAATTATTAGGCAACCACCCCTGCTACAAATACATGAGGGTTGGAACATGTACCAACCGGGACCATAGTATTGAAGAATGATAATGCACAGAAGTCAACTCTGCCTGTGTTATATGCTATAACTGAAGGAGGTTTGTGAGTACTTTCACCTCCGATCCCACAAATAGTTTTCCTCGTGATAATTGCGCTTCATCAAAAATTACAATGTGATCTCCCTTCATCACCCTATCAATTGCATCAGATCTTCTCTCCCCCTAGATGAATAGATTAGGGATATCTAATGAGATAAAAAAAGACTGCAGATGTTGGAAATCTGAAATAAAATCAGAAAACGCTGGAAACATCAGCTGCATCTGTTGTAAGAGAAAAAGACTTAAACGCCAGGCAAAGCATTTTCAACCTGAACTGTTAACTCTCGTAGAAGCATGGAACTGCGGATGCTGGTTTACAAAAAAGGAGGCAAAATGCTGGAGTAACTCAGCGGGTCAGCAAGTATCATACCGTGAAGACAATCTGAAGAAGGGTTCCAACCCGAAACGTCACCAACCCATGTTCTCCAGAGATGCTGCCAGTACTTTTCTGTTAACTGGTAACAGTAACGTTTCTGTTAACTCTTGTGTATCTTTCCCCAGATGTTGCTTAGTGTTTCAGCATTTTCTGTTTTCAATGGCCATATTTTTAAGGTTGACGTTGTGGCTCAACGGATGGTTAAGATGTCAAAGATTGGAAAGAAGTTGCGGAGAGAAATTTGGTTTTGTTCTCTAGCATTAAACAAGTCCTAGAGTATCGCCTGTAATCAACTCCACACCCTGACATTTGCCCATTGAAAATGAATGAATGAATATATGACTGAATGAATGAATAAATGAATGAATGATGACTGAATGATTGAATGAATGAATGAATGTATGACTGAATGATTGAATGAATAATGAATGAATGAATGAATGAATGAATGTTTATTGGCCAAGTATTCACATACAAGGAATTTGCCTTGGTGCTCCGCCTGCAAGTGACAACATGACATACAGTGACAGTTAGGAATGACACATAAAAAATTAAACATTAATAATAAAACATTGATTAAACATGTGAATTAAATAAAATACCAGAGCAAAAGGAGGCTATAGATTTTTGGTTATTGAGTAGAGCTACTACTCGTGGAAAAAGCTGTTTTTATGTCTGGCTGTGGCAGCTTTGACAGTCCGGAGACGCCTTCCAGAGAGAAGTGATTCAAAGAGTTTGTGGTCAGGGTGAGAGGGGTCAGAGATGATCTTACCTGCTCGCTTCTTGGCCCTTGCAGTGTACAGTTCGTCAATGGAAGGAAGGTTGCAGCTAATAACCGTCTCAGCTCATCGGACAATAATGGAATCAAATGCATGGAGGTGAATAGAATCGACACATGTCATTAGCATTGATGTTCAAAGATCAATTTGTCCCTCTATAATCTTAAGAAGGAATTTGGTATTATTGATATACTTTCAATGGACTTTGAAACTCAAAAAGTGTACTGTTGAATTGCATCTCATAAATCTGACTTTCAAGTCTAAACCTTTACAATACAATACAATACAATTTATTTGTCATTTGAACCCCTTGAGGTTCAAACGAAATGTTGTTTCTGCAGTCATACACACAAAAAAGAACCAAGACACAACACAATTTACGCAAACATCCATCACAGCGCATCTCCTCCTCACTGTGATGGAAGGCAAAGACTTATCTCTCCCCTGCACTTCCCTCCCCTCCCGATGTCAGAGTCAAAGTCAAAGCCCCCGGCGGGCGATGGTAATTGTCCCGCGGCCATTTACGCCGCGCCGGGTGATGCAAGGCCGCGCTCCGGGTCTTGTTGTTGGAGCCCCCGGCGGGCGCTAACAAAGTCCCGCAGCCATTCCAAGCCACGCGGGGTGGTGATGTAAGGCCTCGCTCCAGGTACTCTTCAACCCCGCAACTCGGGCGGGTGAAGTCGCCGTTGCAGAAGCCCCAAAAAGTGGTCTCCCAGCAGGGACCAGCGGGCTCCCGGTGTTCCTGTCTGCCAGACCTGCGGTAAGCCTCCAAATCCCCGGGGTCGGGTCGCAGCAGCGCGCCACCACCGCTCCTCCCGCTCTGAACTCGGCCAGCTCCACGATGGTGAGTAGGTCCGCAGGCTCCGCGACTGGAGCCCCAGGTCGTTCCTGCTGGAGGCCGCTCCACGGTGCTAGGCCCCAACGACAACGGAGACCCGACAGAGAAAAGGTCAGGTTCTCCGTGCATGGGGATAGATTTTTTTAAGTTTCCACCCACCCCCCCCCCCCCCCCCCCTGCCCCCACACACATACCCACACACATACACAAAAAAAATAATAAAAACTACATTCAAACGAGACAAAAAATAATAAAAAGACAGACGGACTGCAGAGGCCGCTGCGACGTGAGTCGTGCCGCCCACCGGATTTTAAGGACACGGAAAGAACCATTGTCTGAAAATGTATTATTGACTGTGGCTGGCATTAAAAGCACTGTATAGTAGAGATAATACTATTTTGTTTGCACATTTGAAAAGTTTGCATGCAAAGTTTGCGCCTGTGTTTCCTCAAGATGCTTCAGCTTAAGAGGACTCATGTCAGCTCAAGACTTAGAAAAACTTGTACATGCCTTTATTACTAGTAGGCTAGATTATTGTAACGGTCTCCTTGCAGGTCTTCCGAAAAAAACTGTCAGGCAGCTACAGCTTGTTCAGAACGCTGTTGCTAGAGTTCTGACAAAGACCAAAAAATTTGAACACATTACACCAATTCTTAAATCCTTACATTGGCTCCCTGTATATCAGAGAATTGATTTCAAACTCCTGCTGCTCATCTATAAATCACTACATGGTTTAGGGCCAAAGTATATCACTGACATGCTTCCACTATATAAGCCTTCTAAGATCTTCTGAGACCAATCTGTTAGTGATTCCCAGAGTAAATACAAAACATGGGAAAGCAGGATTTAGTTACTATGCAACAAATAGCTGGAATAAACTTCCTGAAGATTTAAGACTTGCCTCAACTTTGACCACTTTTAAAACAAGACTGAACACTTTTATGTTTACTTTAGCTTTCGGCTAAATCTTAGCTACATTGCACTTTTAACTTTTGCACTTTTTATAATGCATTGTTAATTTTGCTTTATTTTCTTTTAATTCTTCTATTTTATTTCATTTTATTATTTCATTTTATTGTATGACATGTTTTTATGTGAAGCACTTTGAGTCTGCCTCGTGTATGAAATGTGCTATATAAATAAAGTTGCCTTGCCTTGCCTTGCCTTGCCTTGCCTTCCTCCCACATCCCAAAGACGCGTGTGTTTTTAGGTTAATTGACCTCTGTACATTGCCCCTAGTGTGCACTGAAGGGCCCGTCCTTGTGCTGTACTGTTCTATGTTTTATGTTTTATGAGTGGATGAGAAACTGGAATGGGGTGGGAGATTGCAACCTTCATGTGATCCACCCTGTTTCGACGAATGCAATCAGCCTGGCGTGCACAAACAGAAGATCAAACAGAACAAGTTGTCTTCCAACTTTAGGCTGTGCATGCCATAAGCAAGAAGAAGAAGAAACTGGAATAACAGAGAACTGGTGTGAGTGGGTGATTGATGGCCAGTGTGAACTCAGTGGGCCGAAGGGTCTGTTTCCACGCTGTATATCAAAACTAAACAATAAGCACATTGTACTTTGCCTCCTAAGCTGCATTGACTTCTGAGAGATGAGAGGCATTAATTACAATTATACTTCTCTGCAAATTAGACTATCAAATCGATTTCAGGAACAGATAGTTAATTGAAATGATTTTTATAAAGTGATACATGTCAGAAATGATTACTAATTTGCACCAAAAATAAGTGTGAAGTATTTGTACCTAATGATGCACGTTCAATTATTAATGGTTAGTTAATAGTTTTCTCTAACAGCAGGAAAATCTGTGAGTTCTCAAAACATTAATTCTTGTTCAGGAATTTGGGGAGATTTCAGTTAATTGATCTTAAATTGTCATCCACATTCTCTTTTTGAAATCACTCTTTCTCTTTTTATGCAATGAACAAACAAGTAAATTAATGACAAAGGCTGGAACCTAATGTCCAAAAGTGAAACAATTACCGAGATCATTACGGAAATTAGGCATGAAAGATTATGTCCGATTACCTTCCTAATGAAACCACAAGAAATACTAACTGAGCTCAAGAGGTCAAGGTACCATGCTATGGACCATCGGAAATATCAGGTAATTTAACATCTCACCCTACTAAGGAATCAGGCATAGGTTTCCATATAACCACGATTAAAATTAGCAACATCCATTGGCAAAATCTACTGAGAAGTGGTCACATTTCTTTTCCCGACCTTCCAAAAAGTAAGCAGATCAGAGAACTTGAACTACATCTTAGAAAATCAACAAACAAATGAAACAGATGTGGTGGCACAGAGGTGGAATTGCTGCCTTACAATGCCGGAGACCTAGGTTCGATCGTGACTACGGATGCTGTCTGTTCGGAGTTTGCCCATTCTCCCTTTGATCTGCTTGGGTTTTCTCCGGATGCTCCGGTTTCCTCCCACACTCCAAAGATATACAGGTTTGTAGGTTAATTGCAGTATCATCAAGGACCCACACCATCCTGGCCACACACTCATCTCCCCGCTACCTTCAGGTAGAAGGTACAGGAGCCTGAAGACTGCAACAACCAGGTTTAGGAATAGCTACTTCCCCACAGCCATCAGGCTATTAAACTTGGCTCGGACAAAACTCTGAACATTAATAGCCCATTATCTGTTTATTTGCACTTTATCAGTTTATTTATTCATGTGTGTGTGTATATTTATATAATGGTATATGGACACACTGATCTGTTCTGTAGTCATGCCTACTATGTTCTGTTGTACTGAAGCAAAGCAACAATTTAATTGTCCTATTAGGGACACATAACAATAAACTCTCTTGAATCTTGAATCTTAATTGGCTTGGTTAAAATGTCCCCAGTGAGTGTAGAATAGCGTTAGTGTGTGGGGATCACTGGTCGGCAAGGACACAGTGGACTGAAGAGACTGATTCCGTGCTGTATCTCTGAACTAAACTAAACTGAGGACACAAAGTGTTGGAGTAATTCAGCAGTTCAGGCGGCATTTCTGGAGAAAAAGCATGGGTGACGTTTCAGGTGGGAACCCTTCTCCAGACCCGAAACATCACCCATTCCTTTTCTCCAGAGATATTGCCTGACCCACTGAGTTACACCAGCACTTTGTGTCTATCTTCAGTATCAACCAGCATCTCCAGTTACTTCCAACACAAACAAATGAAACATCTATAAATTCCAATTAAAAACACAGATATCTTCACTCCCTGGTCATTTGCTGACACCAGTTCAAGAATGATAATTGAAGAAGATTTCTAATTTAATTTACAAGCTACCCGTGCAGTAAAGGCCAACATTGCATGTGTTCAATGAACATCTCCATTAAAGGAGGCAATGAACGAACCCCTCATTTCAGCTCCTGGTTATCCATTTCTTATTGGTAATATTTCTATCAAACTCTCTGGATAGGTTTCCATCTTTTCCCTCATGGTGGTAATAGAGTGGACCATCCGCACCTGATTTCAATCCCATTGAAAACAATGGGAGGGCGTGTCCTTTAGGCTAGATGACAGTTCAGGCTGTTATTTAGCCCATTATCCCATTTCCAGAACTGCCAATGCAATTTTAAGACAGACTTACTTCCTACCAACTTTAAAATCTCGTCTGCACATTGCATTTCATATTCTGCCAATGTAGAGTCAGGAAACAGCACATGGATAAAAAACAAGTTACATTTCGAGTCTTTCCCCCACCCTACTACAATCAGTCTGAAGAAATGTCCCAACCCACAACCTCGCCCATCCATGTTCTCCAGAGATGCTGCCTGACCGCTGAGTCATTCCAGCACTTTGAGTCTTTTTTTCCTAGAACCAGCATCTGCAGTTCCTTGTGTCTGCATTTCAACTACCACCTTGGATACAGACAGGGAAGGACAACGTTACGTCATTCTGTTTTTATAATATCTTTCTTTTAACTCTTAAGTACTCTGCACCAGGATCCATGCCTGAAGAAGACTGCAATTGTTATATTATTCTGGTTTAAAACGAAAAGGAAGAATTTTGTCTTGAAGTTCTCCACATTTTAGTTTTCTTTTTTAAATATCTACCGATAAAAGTTTTAAGATTGGGAAGAATGTGAAAATATATGAACGAGAAGAAGTGCTTTCAGAAACTGAAAACGCCTGTGCCTGAAAAGGTTAAGATAGTGACACAGATGATATTTTGGTAGCTTTGGGCTACAGAGGTATCATGAATGTGAACCTCAGCTATGTGTGCATTGTGTTATTTATACACATGGGAGAAATGAGCAACATTTGACTTTTAAACCATAACTAATTAATCCGTGGACTGAAATGTCACTGTTACATTCCTTTATCGCGACTTTATCCATTTAAAGGCAGCCTGCCATTTGTACATTAAATTTTCAGTTCATGCAGCTCACACCAATTGTACCCTGTCATCGTGGCCTCTCTGTGAAGAGGTAACAGAATATGGGCCAAATAGAATAACTAAATTTCAAAAATCTGATTACCAGCATGAAACTCCAGTGAGAGACTAACTTTTCTCCCCCCTGCAACATTCACAGTCAGGCATTCAAAAAAAAAGTTGCGTCCTTATGACTGCAGTGCAATGCGTTTGGAAGTTCATATATCACTGTTTAGATTCCTTCCACACACATTATTTATCCATGAACAGTCTTCAGATCCCATCTGAATGGCAATAATTTCACACATTTGCTGACCATAAATAAAACACACTGGTAGCTTTCAGGTTGCCAACATTATACGTGATGGAAACCTGCTCAATGTAATCACACAGTTCCTCTGGCAACAGATCCATATGAAAAGAAAGCACGAGGCTTGACAACTTTAACCGTCTACAGTTAGCGAATCAAACCAGATTGATGACTTTTATCTAATTTCAATTAGGAATCTTCATCAGTCAGATTTACCGGGGTACAAGGAAATTCCTGTTTCACAAGAAACTCATAGAGTAAACAATAAATACAATAACTATGACAATAAGTGCAACAAAACAGAAGAATGATGCAGAGATTGCAGAGCAACCTGAATTAGTAATTAAAAATATTAAAGTGTCTCAATGGTTCAATGGTGCGAAGGCACATGTGCGAAGTGCAAACACACAGTAAAATTATTTTGTTACAAACAGTCCAGTAGAGTGTTGCCATACTATCCCCGATTAGCAATTGTACAGAAATAGTCTACTGAGCCCGCCTGCAAGAGGCGCCATGTTGTGGCACTGTATTCCAAGTCCAGTTCATGTTCCAGTTGTTATGAGTGATGCCCGTTTTAGGCAAGCCCCAGGCTGCCACAGGCCAGCCATGGTCATCCAGCAGCCAAAGTCCCCCCTCAGTGCCCCAGGGGCGCATCCAGCAGCCGAACTTGAAGGCGTGGTACACCAGACCCAGGTACCCTCTCAGCTGCTACTGGCCTCACCCGTCACATCGGTTGTTGTGGGCGACTCCAATCTCCCAGTCTCTGGTCCTTGGGGGACAAGCAGCTGTGGCTTGGTGGGCTCCACTTCCAGGCCTGCCAGGTCCCAGCCCTCGGTCCGCTGGGTCCTCCAAGCATGGGCCGGCTCTGCGGCTACCCCCTGCAGGCCACGGTCCACCTGGTCTTGTGATCGGCTGGGCCTTACAGTCTGTCGCTGTCCATCAAGCCTTGCTTTCCATTGTGGTCCACCACTTCGTGGCTTCCCCTGTAGGCCATAACAAAATAACTGGATGAGGTAGAGGTAAGAGTAAGGATACATGGCAACACCTCTGGGAAGAGAGTATAAAAGAGGTAGTTGGTTCAGGATCTGATAGCTGTGGGAAAGAAGCTGTTGTTGTCCGGATTTGCAGGCCTACAAGCTTCTTTATCTTCTCCCAAAAGGGAATGGCGAAGGTGATAGGCATCCTTGACCGTGCTTCTAGCCTTCCTGTGGCAATGCGCGGTGAAGATGACGTGTATGGAAGGAAGTACCTTCTGGATGGACTGGGATGTGGTCACCACTCTCTGCAGCTTCAGGCAGTCAAGAGCAGAGCAGATGTCATGCCAGGGCTGAGATACATCCTGTCAAAATACCTTCCATTGCACATCTGTAGACGTTCAAGAGAATCCTCACACATACCAAATGTTCTCAGACGTCTTACATAGAAACATAGAAACATAGAAAATAGGTGCAGGAGGAGGCCATTCGGCCCTTCGAGCCAGCACCACCATTCATTGTGATCATGGCTGATCGTCCCCTATCAATAACCC
The DNA here is from genome assembly GCF_028641065.1 of Leucoraja erinaceus. Lineage (NCBI taxonomy): Eukaryota > Metazoa > Chordata > Chondrichthyes > Rajiformes > Rajidae > Leucoraja > Leucoraja erinaceus. The sequence continues at coordinate 11,968,795 of NC_073397.1, read as the reverse complement.
GTGCCTGCCTTCTCCCCATATCCCTTGACTCCTTTAGCCCCTAGAGCTTGCTTGATCATTGCATCAGTGTGAAGGGACTGGGTTTGGTTTGATATGGATACCAAGGAACTTGAAGCTGTCGACCACTTTTACAGCAGCTGCATTGATGACCTGTGCTTCCTTAAATCAACAACCAACTTTGTGGCGGCACGGTGGCGCAGCGCTAGAGCTGCTGCCTTACAGGGCCAGAGACCCGGGTTCGATCCTGACAACTGGTGCTGTCTGCATGGAGTTTGTACATTCTTCCTGTGACCTGCGTGGGTTTCTCTGGGTGCTCCGGCCTCCTCCCACACTCCAAAGACTTACAGGTTTGCAGGTTAACTGGCTTTGGTAAAAATTGTAAACTGTCATAGTGTGGTGGATAGTGCTAGTGTATGAGGGTGATCGCTGGTCAGTGCGGATTCGGTGGGCCGAAGGGCCTGTTTCCACGCCATATCTCTAAAGTCTAAAGCATCATAGAAGGAAATGGACAGATGATGTTTCACGTTGGGACACTTCCTCTGTTTAACACAATGCCATATTACACTAATCCACTCTGCCTGCGTGTGATCTATAACCCGACATTCCTTGCAGATTTATGTGCCGATCTGAAAGCCCCAAATACCATCTACGTTAATCACCACCCATGGTGGCACATTCCAGGCACCTACCACCCTCTGTGGAAAAAACCTGCCCCACACATCTTCTTTCCACTCTGTCCTTATGGTTATACCTACTAATATTTGATAGTTCCATCCTGGGGAAAAGTGTTCTGACTGTCCGCTCTATCAGTGCCTCTCATAATTTTGCAAACTTCTATCAGGTCTCTTTTCAGCCTCCAACGCTCCAGAGAAAACAAAATGTGTCCTACTCTCCTTGTAGCTTTTGTGCCCTCTCCAAAGCCTCCACATACTTCCTGCAATGGAGCGACCAAACCTACACACAATACTCTGAATTTGGCCCAACCAATAACTTCGAAAGTTGCAACATGACTTCCTAACTATTATAATGCCCTGACTGATTAAGGGAAACATACAATACACCCTCTTTATCACTCCGCCTACTTGTTTTGCTACTTTCTTTGACCTGCGGACTTGGACTCCAAGATCCCTCCATACATCAGTTTTGTTCAGGGTCCTGTCATTAAATGTCTATGGTTCCCTTACATTTCACCTCCCAAAGTACAACACCTCACACTTGCTCTGATTAAACTCTGTCTGCCATTTCTTTGCCCATATCTGTAACTGATCTCCAAGAATATAAACTTATTTGTGATGTTCCCAAATACAAATATTCTGCCAACATAACATACGTTCACATATATAGCTAAGGTAGACAAAAATGCTGGAGAAACTCAGCGGGTGCGGCAGCATCTATGGAGCGAAAGAAATAGGCAACATTTCAGCCCGAAACTTTGCCTATTTCCTTCGCTCCATAGATGCCGCTGCACCCGCTGAGTTTCTCCAGCATTTTTGTCTACCTTCGATTTTCCAGCATCTGCAGTTCCTTCTTGAACACATATATAGCTAAGTCATTGGGTCAGGTATCAAAGGGATACACATCCATTGAACTGTACCTCAGCAAGAAAGCCTTGAGGAGAGAAAAATTGGCAAAGGAATCCTGCTGCTGGAAAGATGTTATCACTCACTACTCAGGCTGAGGCTATGGACCCCTTGACATCTAAAAACTCATTGCCTCTGGCATGCCACTTGAAAGGAAAGATGAAAATATCACTGGAAGATAGTCAAGGCTCAAATTTGTCCATTGTTAATTATGTGAAACTTCCTAAATTGTTGATAGTAGCTAAAAGTCCTCCAGATTTCACACTGGAGTAGCAAACAATGAAAGGTGTTTGCATATTGCCTAATAGCAAGGGCTACATAAGGATAGGTCAAAGGATCAACACCAACGTATACAAATCATGGGACTGTCAGAAAATAGATAATGAAGTGTACATCACAATTGAAAAGAGCATGGATAAAGTTGAATTAGAGTAGTAGAAACTCACTGTGGAATTTATTGCCACAGACAGCGGCGAAGGCCAAATCTTTGGGTGTTTTTAAAGCGGAGATTGATAGGTTCTTGATAGGTAAGGGTGTCAAAGGTTAAGGAGAGAAGGCAGGAGATTCGGGTTGAGAGGGAAAGGCAGCCATGATCGTATGGTGGAGCTGAATGGTCAAACTCTGCTCCTATGTCTTATGGACTTATGAACTAATGAAATTTGTTATTCTTTCACACACATGCCTGAGCCTCCTCCGTAGTGTGGTCGACATCATGGACATAGGTGGAAACCTACAAATACAATCTCTCTATTTTGTTCTGTCCATAATCAAAGCAATTACATTAGTGTGATGCGTACATGACTATTGTGGAGAATGTTTATAGTTTAATATGTCTAACAAAAAATACCATAGAACTATTATGGCTAAAGCCATTTATTATTACACTCAAACATGATTTAATGAATCACAATAGTCATAACCTTGATATTTCTTGATTTAATGAACACAAAGCTATGAGCTGCATCACTGCTTGAATGTTACTACACATTAAATCCATTACAATTACTCCATATAACCTCTCGAGATTGCTATTTGCATCAAACCTATAATCAAGTTTCACAGTGGCGTAACAATATTATAAAAGGTAATGCTGATTCGGAGAAAGGCGCAGTTCCTTGCCAGAGGATCACTCCTTTACCTCACCCTAAATAAACCTATAGGCAGTTACCACTGGCAACTTGCTCTAGTAAACTAGCTGCAGTTAACTCCGTTCTTCTTAAATTACATTGACAATACAGAAAGTCTCGTACAAACCATTGTCTTATAATTCTTTTCATCCTTTCTCCTCCTCGGGGGTATTGGCTCTGGTTGGGCATAGTTCTATGGTTACCATAATGTACCTCCAAAGCGCTCACACATCTATTAGACTAGATAGGGGGCATCTGTATTTCATCCAATATAGGAGGCTGTTTAACTCCTCGTGACCGTTCTGCATTCAATTAGCTCATCAAGACAGTTCCCCCAACAACCTTTTTTTTATGAAATCTCAGCTGGACTACTCTTCAACCTTGTAAATTCAGGGGAATACAAATCAAGTTTATGCATGCAGTCCTTATACATCTCAGCTGAAATCTGTTGATTTTACTTTTTTCGCTTCCAAGTTCAGTACATAATACCTGATGTCCACTATCCAACACTAACAGACTGCTACAAATAGAATGTAACCAAGATTCTGCACTGTTACATCCTCATTATTGTAATCAAAACCATTTAGCCTTTCTTGGTTAATTTTAATCAGTGCAAACTTTTAACCATTTATGCAAATGGAACGTTAAATCCTTCTGTTCCTCCACATCACCTAGTCTATCATCATAAAGGATGTTCTTTTCTTTTTTTCACAGAATGAGGCCATCCACAGTAACATCGTTTCTGCTTTCACTCTGCAAAAGGTGGTGTTTATATCAGATAATTAATTCATAGTAATGAGATTGGGAATGTTTGCCTTTTTGTCCCCCTTACTACTTCCATGGAAAGTGGAATCAATCATGGCATTACCCAAGATTGCCTAATTCATGGTAAACATGAAGGTTCTCCAAGGGCGAGATTATGCTTTTAGTTTAGTGATGTAGCATGGAAACAGGCCCTCAGCCCCCCAAATCCGCTCCGACCACACTGACGATCACCTGAATCTGAATCTGATTGCCACACACTAGCAACATCCTACACACACACTAGGAACAATTTACAATATTACCAAGCCAATTACCTGTACATCTTTGGAGTGTGGGAGGAAACCAGAGATCCCGGAGAAAACCCACGCACGTCACGGGGGGAACGTACAAACTTCGTACAGACAGCACCCGTAGTCAAGATAGAATGCAGGTCTCTGGCGCTGTAAAGCAGCAACTGTACCGCTGCGCCTCCGAGCCGCCCAATTGCTCTGCACTATATTTAATGACCAATGCAACGGAACAGTCCTGGAAGAATCTCTGCAAATGCAGATGACATTGCAAGTTTGCAGATGGCATTTAAAGTTTGCAGATGACACTGGGTGGTATTGTAGATAGTTAAGATGGTTGTCAACATTGCAGCAGGATCTTGATCATTTGGGCAGGTGGGCGAAGTAATGGTTGATGGAATTTAATGCAGAGAAATGCGATGTGATGCATTTTAGGAAGTCTAGAAAAGGCACGACCTACACAGTGAATGTCAGGGCTCTGGGGTGTGCTGTGGGTGGAGCAGAGGGTGCAGGTACCTGGTTTCTTGAACGTGGCGTGACAGTTAGATAGCATAGTCAAGAAGGCTTTCAGCACATTGGCCTTCATCAGTCAGAGTATTGAGCATAGAAGTTATGATGTTATATTTGCAGTGTTCAGTTTTGGTCAAATTATTATAGGAAAGATGTTGTTAAGCTGGAGAGGGTGCAGAAAAGATGAACAAGGATGTTGCCAAGACTCGAGGGCCTGAGCTATAGGGAGAGGTTGAGCAGGCTGGGACTCTATTCCTTGGATCTTAGGATGAGGGGCGATCTTATAGTGTGTACAAAATCATCAGAGGATTAAATATGCTAAATGCACAGAGTCCTTCACCCAGAGTAGGGGAATCAAGAACCAGAGGACATGGGTTTAAAGTGAGGGGGGAATGATTTAATAGAAACCTGAGGGTCAACATTTTTACACAAAGGGTGGTATGTATATGGAATGAACTGCCAGTGGAGGTAGTTGTGACAGGTGCTATCAGAACATTTAAAAACAATTTGGACAGGTACGTGGATAGGATAGGATAGTATGACTTTCTGACTCTATGAGAATCTAAAGTAACAATTCTCGAGTGTATTTACTTACTGAGTACTGTTACTCAATCCCTCACCCCCAAAACAAGTGAATTTTGATGTGGAGAGGATGTTTCCAGTAGCCAGAGAGTCTAGGACCAGAGGGCACAGCGTCAAAATAAAAAAGGACGTATCTTTAGAATACAGATGAAGAGGAATTTCTAGCCAGAGGGTGGTGAATTTGTGGAATTCATTGCCACAGACAGCTGTGGATGCAAGTCATTGGGTATTTTTAAAATGGAGATTGATGGGTTCTTGATGAGTAAAGGCGTCAAAGGTTATAGAGAGAAGAGATGAGAATGGGGTTGAGATGGAAACATGCCCTTTGGCCCAACTTGCCCATGCCGACCAACTTGTCCCATCTACACTAGTCCCATCAGCCTGCTTTTGGCCCACAACCCTCTAAACCCATCCTTTCCATGTACCTGTCCAAATATCTCTTAAACGTTGTGATGGTAATCAGCCATGATTGAATAATGTAGTAGATCTGATGGGCCAAATGGTCTGATTCGACTGCTATGTCTTAGCAGTGGTGAATCTCTGGAACTCTCTGCCACAGAAGGTAGTAGAGGCCAGTTCATTGGCTATATTTAAGAGGGAGTTAGATGTGGCCCTTGTGGCTAAAGGGATCAGGGGGTATGGAGAGAAGGCAGGTACAGGATATTGAGTTGGATGATCAGCCATGATCATATTGAATGGCGGTGCAGGCTCGAAGGGCCGAATGGCCTACTCCTGCACCTATTTTCTATGTTTCTATGTTTCTATGTCTTATGATTGTATGATTGTATGATTGTATGAAGTTAGGGCAAAGGTTGAGTATACCAATCCAACACATCAAAGAAGTGATGATCAATCAGCTGTATGATAATATCCAGTTCTCTTGGGTGGGAGAGCTTTCTTTCCCATTGACATGGTTGTGTGATTACTTGGGAAGTCACATTGAGAAACTGTGTGTGACAATACAATTTTCACATGGAAGAAACACTCGGAGAATGTCTATTCCTTGTGAAGCTATAATATTCATTAATCAGTTAAATTAAACAAGAAAAATGACACCATATCCAGCGCCGCAGTCATTTTCTTGGAATGGAATCACAAGCCAACAGATTGAGCTTCAGATAATCTAAAACATCTCTGCTCGATCTGAGGAAGAAATAAAAGACTGGTGTAAATAAAGACTTCATCTGAAGCAGATGTGAGCCGCAGCACGGCTTTCACTCCACAAGCCTGATTTTTTTTTCTCCCCCTCCCCGATTATTGTAGAGCAGTGGTAACACCAGCCAAGAAGTTGCTCAGCTTTATTTTATCTGACTGCTGAGGCAGCAGAAAGATTAGCAAGGCAAAAAAAAACAAATTCTTGTTTCAAAACATCGACTGCCTGAGGCAAAAATTTGTAGAGACAAGGAAAACCACTAGCCAAAGTTAACAAATATGGATGCTCAAAGTTAGCCTGGCCAGATCTGTGAGGTTTAGACTGCATTATGCATGTGACTATCTAAAATCCTCATTGCCGCTCCCATGCTTTGGATAATCCCCACAGAGTCAGAACAAGTTCATGTTACTTGAAATCCGTTACAGTGTCACAAATCTGTGGGACGAGGTCTATCGATGCTAAAAAAAAAAGGACTGAAGTTATGTGAATCAAACGATTTTGATGTAAGAGTTTAGTTTATTTTGGTTTAAATATACAGCATGGAAACAGGCCCTTCGGCCCTCCGAGTCCACACCGACCAGCAATCCTTGTACATTAACACTATCCTACACATATTAGGGATCATTTTACACTTATAACAAGCCAATTAACCAACAAACCTGTACGACTTTGGATGTGGGAGGGAACCGAAGATCTCGGAGAAAAACGGGGAGAACGTACAAACTCTGTACAGACAACACCCTGTAGTCGGGATCTAACCCGGGTCAAAAAGAAGGGTTTCTGAACTGGGTCAAAAAGAAGGGTTTCGACCCGAAACATCGCCTATTCCTTTTCTCCAGAGATGCGGTCTGACCCGCTGAGTTACTCCAGCTTTTTGGGTCTTTCTTAGGTACAATAGTTCTTTATTATCACGTATGCATTGCATGGTGAAATTATTTTTGCTTAACTCACACATGCACGAGTCAACGAATCTTGCCGCCATTTTTACTTGTACTTATGAATATATATAAAGGCTCTGGACTGGAAGATGGGTGCCTTTCAGCTGCATAGCCATCCTTTATATTCCATCCTCTCCCACATGTTAAAGTAATAATCAGTAACTACAAAACAAGAATGGTATGAAGCAGATTGATTGATCATGTGATTGCATTCAATCATCTCTACCTGATTTCAGAAAATATTATTCCCATTGATACTATTCATGATTTATTTGCATTATCTGCTCCAGAAGATCTTGACAACCTTTAGAGTGAGCAGTCCATTAAAGTAAATATTTTATTTTACCATAAATTTGGGGAGTTATGAATAGTTTAGTTTACTTTCAGCGATACACCGTGGAAACAGGCCTTTTGGCCCATCAAGTCCGTGTCAGCCCGTGCTCTCCGCACACTAACACTATCCTACACACACACGAGGAAGAATTTACAACTATACCAAGCCAATTAGCCTACAAACCTGTACGTCTTTTTAACAGTAAAACAGAGTGTGTCACAGATTGAGGAAACAAGGTGCTTGGTCTTCCCAGCAGGAACAAGTCCCAAGCCAAGGGTCATCACCTCACATTACACACTCCACAGTCATCTACTAAGGGAAAAATTACGTCAAAATTTCTGTATGATACGCCCTTTCCGAGCTTGCAAAACATCATTATTTAATGATGGAAGAATTGTTGCTCCTTACTGCAAGGCATTATGATCATCCATGGACATTTTAACTTTTGTTTAACAATGAAGAGTATTGTTCATCATCTATTGGCAGAGTTAATAAATGGTGGAGCATAAACATTTTATCTCTTTTTAATTACAATGCAGAAAATGTCACTCTACCACTGGAGTGTATCAACCTACCAACAGATTGTAGACATAAGCCTTGTGCAATTTGCTGTAGGTCTGTTTTAGCTTGGTTCATGTGTATGATAAACATTATGGCAAAAACAAAAACAATACAGAACCATTATGATTCAATGTATGAGGGTGATACTTTTCTTAAGCAGTCAATGTACAATTAGGTAACTAACTTGTGTTGAAATGTGATTCTGAAATTTGGGTCCACTAAACTCCATAGAACTTCGTAGAGGTCTAAGAACGCCATCAATAAATCCAATCCAGAATTCATGCACGACATATGTATCCAGTGAATGGTTAGAATGTGAAGCCCACTACAATCATGCGTATTGGGAAAACATATCTCAGAAGGGAGAAAGGAATGGAAGAATTGCTTTAGTTTTGTTTAGGTTAGAGATACAGAATGGAAACAGGCCCTTCAACTCATCATATCTGCACCCACCAGCGATCCCCGTACACTAGCACTATCCTACACACTATCCTACACACACTAGGGATATTTTTTTTACAATTATAACCAAAGCCAATTAACCTACAAACCTGTACGTCTTTGGAGTGTGGGAGAAATTTGAAGCATCTGGAGAAAACCCACGTGATCACGGGAGAACGTGCAAACTCCATACAAAGAGCACCCATAGTGAGGATCGATCCCAGGTCTCTGACGCTACGCCACCGTACCGTCCTGATGGTGAGAGGGTTGGATGGGATAGAGGCTCATGTAGACTATAAGTTTAGATATGGGGTAACTGACCTCAATGCTTTGTAAGCCTTAAATAGTACACAAGTTGATTGGCTGATGTCACTGTTGCAGATTCGTCCATGTAAGGAATTAAAATTACCCCTCAATATATCAGAAAATCTTGGATGGAAGGGAAGACTGTTGGCAGAAATGAATGCATTCCTTAAAAAAATGTTGCATTCAATTCTTGCCTACAGCACTGAAATCTGACAAGCATTATTGATTTAGAGCAGGAACTTGATTCCAACTAAATCAACTGGAAATCACAATTTCAATCACGAGGTATTATTCTTTTCTGCACTACGGGTGCCAATTTAGTTGGATTTTCAACTGCAAATCACATTTGCAACATTGCAGCAAATTGTCGTACATATCCAGATTGAATTCCCCCATTCAATGAGTATCGTGGATCCACAGGACAAATAGGCAACATAGGCAGATTTTGCTTCATTTATTCTTTATTTGGGATGTGGACATTGCTGGCAGGGACAGCATTTATTGTTCAACCTTAATTTCCCTGGAAAGGTGAAAATGAACTGCTGTAGTCAGTTTGGTGAAGAATATCTCAAGGGGCTGTTGTGTGGGAGGAGAGGAGAAATTCCTGGAGTTCAACTCAGTAGCCATAAAGGAACAACAATGTATTTCCAATCCTTCTTGGAAGTCAGGTGGTTTGTAGCTTTAAATGACAAGGGACTGCAGATGCTGGTTTACCAAAGAAAGACACAATAGGTCAGGCAGCATCTCTGGAGAACATCGGATAGGTGCTGTTTCGAGTTGCAATCTTCTTCAGACTGATAGAGAGGTGGAATAGAGGAGGGACAGGACGGAGCATGGCCGGCAATAGGTGAACACAGGCAAGGGTGGGAGGGTGGGGTGAGGGGGGATTGTTGGATAAAGCCTGGAGCTGAAAAGACCAAATGTGTGAGCCCAAAAGGAAAAAAAGTTAACCTTCATAAGGTCAAACCTCAGCCTCCTTTGTTCCAGTAAAAATAAATGCAACCATTTCAATCTCTCCTTATATCTGCAGCCCTCCAATCAAGGCAATGTCCTGGTGAATTTATACCGTCAGGCCCTGGGGATTTATCCGCTCTAAGATGCTTCCATACTCCTGGTATTTCCTCCTCCTTGACATTGACGATCTTCAGAATATCAGCATATCCCTCCCTTAACTCTCCAGTGTCCACGTGCTTCTCCCTGGATTTAGGATCTCGTGCATAATTTACAGAGGATCTTGGAGTTCAGGTCCATAGGTTTCTGAAAGTGTCAAAACAAGTAGATGTAGTGGTAAAGAAGGCCTTCATTGAGTACAAGAGTCAAGAAGGCAAGATGCAGCTTTAAAGGGCTTTGATTTCACCATATTTGTAGTATTTTGTGCAACTCTGATCACTCCATTACAGAAGGATCCCTCCAGGATATTTTCAGAATACTGCGATAATGCTTTATTTGATTTGCAGTGCAACTCTCCATCTCCTTTTGCAACTTCCTCTGTCACATAGTCCTCCTTGTACAAGTCGCCCCTCCCCAGAAGAGATCCCAATGATCCAAAAACCCCAAGGCAGCCATCCCTACTGCACCCAGCTCCTTAGTTATGTATTCATCTTTCCTATCTTTCTTTTCCTGTAGTCAGTAGTATTTGACACGTGTATTGTTCGCAAGTTTACGTTATAGTAGAATTAGGCCATTCAGCCCATCGAGTCTACTCCGCCATTCAATCATGGCTGATCTCTGCCTCCTAATCCCATTTTCCTGCCTTCTCCCCAGAACCCTTGACACCCGTTCTAATCAAGAAATTGTCTATCTCTGCCTTAAAAATATCCACTGACTTGGCCTCCACAGCCCTCAGTGGCAATGAGTTCCACAGATTAACTACCCTCTGACTAAAAAAGTTCCTCCTCACCTCCTTTCTGAAAAAGTGCCCTTTAATTCTGAGGTACTGTAGTCTGTTTGGTGAAGAATCTCTCATAGTCCTAGATCTCTGGTCCTAGACTCTCCCGCCAGTAGAAACAACCTTTCCATATCGACTTAATCTATGCCTCCATGCATCTATATCTAATCTATTGGTGAAGTGGGGGTCTGGGTTATGAGGAGAAGTTGTACATGCTCAGCTTGTTTTCACCAGAGTTTAGAAGGGATGTGATAGAATGATTGAGTCATATAGTACAGAAACATGTCCCTCGGTTCATCTTGTCCATGATGGTCAAGATGCAACTAAGCTATTATGTTTTGTTGCCTTGAACTCCATGTATAAAATAAAGAACGGAGACAACACTTTGTATCGTAGTTCCCATTTAATAGTTCCAACTATAAATGGCTTCAACAAGCTTCTCACTGTATCTGGTCCCTTCTTTAGAACTTATGATTTCATTACATCACGTACTTAATTAACATGTCATAACACAGTTTCAGTCATAACAATATAACTTAAGCTAGTCCCACTTGCCTGCATTTGGCCCACATCCCTCCAAACCATTACTATCCATGTACCTGTGCAAGGGTCTTTTAAATGCTTCCCCTAAACTACCTCCCCTGGCAGCTCACTCCATGTACCCACTATCCTCTAAGTGAAAAAATTGCCCCTCAGGTTCCTGTTAAATCTTACCCCTTTCACCCTAAACCTATGTCCTCTGGTTCTTGATTCCCCTACCCTGGGTAAAGGATTGTGTATTCAGCCTCTCTATAGCCTATTGGCGGTATGATATTGTTGTCAGTCAATACACTGTCTCATTTTGAGGGATTGTTTTCCTATATAAGTCTTTGGAATATATGCTATCATGTATCAATGATATTGGCTTCACTTCAAGTTATTGCATATTCCTTTAGATTTTATACACCTCTATAAGATCACCCTACAGCTTCATGCTCTCCAAAGACTAAAGGCCTAGCTAGGGCTGGATTTACGTATAAGCTAGACAAGCTTATGCTTAGGGCCTCGAGATCTAGGGTGGCCTACTCACTTCGCCGCCCCACCGACTATCCGCCCACCGGGACCTCCTACTGTTTGCCCGTTGACCCTGGCCACTCCGTCGCCCTCCAGCAGCCCGCAGCCATCGCCTTACCTGCAGCCTGGACTCTTCCATGCTGCAGACTCCCACTGCCCTGAGTTTGGGTGGCTGTTCCACTGGGTCATCCCTATTCCCCACAAACCATGTGACCCCAGCTCTTCCCCACTCACACTATAGTCCTCATACCCCCCTACCCACTGACCACCCCTCCACCAGACATCGCCTTGGCCTCAGTCCACTCACCTGCCTTCCTCCGGCCCCAACCCCCATCCCTGCCGTGTGTTCACCAGCCCCCTGACCTCCCCCTCTCAGATACCGAACGGTCTGTCCTCAGCAGAGGCTTCACCTTTGTCCCCCTCCGTCCACACCTCAATGAGTTCCGCGCCCGCCGTGATTTGGAGCTCTTCTTCCGTCGCCTCCACCTCACACCTTTCTTCCATGGGAAGGAGTCCTCGCCCCCATTGATGATCCCTTTTCCCGTCTCCAACGGAACCCCTCCTCTTGGATCCCCCCTCATGGCCATTGGTACAATAATATTTGGGGGTCACCATGCGACGTCAGAATGGGAGAACATTCTCAGCAGCATGGAGTTCTGAATCGGCCACTTCCTACCAGAGACCGCAGCTCCCAAAGTCCACAGGCTGAGCTGGGTGGAGATTCATGCTGGCGGCCCTCGGCAAAGGGTTCCCAGGGCTCCTTGATATTAAAATCAGCGCGGCCCGAGGCTGGGAGCTCCGCAAACCACAGCTCCATGATGTTGAAGCAGCAGGCCAAACACTCCAGAGCTTCAAACGACGATCCAGGTAAAGCATTGCCTGCTCCACGGAGAATCCAATATGTATTTTAAAACCAACTATTTAATGACAACATACAGTAGGATCAAAAAGTGTCACACTGTCACTGTCGGGTAGTCATGGTTCTCTAGTCGTGGGGGGGGTGGGATTGGGAGGGGGGGGGGGGGGGGGTGGACCTCAGAAGTGAAATAGCTTAGGGCCTCTCTTCATCTAAATCCGGCCCTGGGCCTAGCCTGTAGCTTAGGGCCTTGATACGTGGCAACATCTTCGTAAATTGTCTTCGCACTCTTTCCAGCTTAATGGCATCTTTACTGCAGCAGGGTAATCTAAATGAAACACATTTAATTCTGAGAGGGATGGACTATGGAGATGCTAAAAGGCTGCTTCCTCGTGTTAAAGAGTCTAAATCTGGAGGGTTTTATTCACACAAATAAGGTCAGCCATTTTGAACTGGATGAGGTGGATTTGTGTTCAGTTTAGTTTAGTTTAGTTTAGAGATACAACGCGGAAACAGGCCCTTCGGCGCCAACCAATGATCCCCACACATTAACACACACTAGGGACAATTTACACTATACCAAGCCAATTAACCTACAAACCTGTACATCTTTCGAATGTGGGAGGAAACCGAAGATCTTGGAGAAAACCCACACAGGTCACGGGGAGAACGTACAAACTCCTTACAAACTGCACCCGTAGTCGGGTTCGAACCCGGGTCTCTGGCAGCAACTCTACCGCTGCGCCACCATGCCGCCCTGTGAGTCTTCAAAAATCCAGAGGGCCAGAGATCAATGGGCCAGATATGAAGAGTATCAAGGGATTTAGAGATTAGTGATTTAGTGACAATAGTCTGCAGATGTAGGAAACTTGAACAAATGAGGCAGGAGAATAAAGAATCAGCCATGATATTCATGAAAAGCAACGCAGGCTTGAGGGGCATTAATGTTTTTTAAAGGAATATATAATATACTAGACTAAGTGGGAACCGTTGGGTCCCAGCATCACATGGGAGGGCTGGTCACCAACACAATATTCCACCTCTCCACCAATTCCAATACTGCTCGTCAATGGGGGGGGTTGTCTGTTATGCTAGTATGGGTGTTGCGGGCCGAAGGTACTGGTTTCCAAAGGGCTAGTATAGACATTGTGGGCCGTATGGATGCTTGGGCAGGCATCCAACTGTTGCAACGATTTTAAAAGCCAAGCCAAGGCAAACAATTGGGCTGTAGACACCCGACAACCAAAATTCATTTTGTGAAGACAAACTTTAAAAAAAGGGCTGCAGCCACTTTACAGCCGCATCGAGGGGGCTCACCGTGGGGTAGACGTGCCTTCAGTGTTATTCGCAGCTCAGAGAGCCGTGAGCCGTGACCTTCTCGCTTCCTGGTTCTGGCAGAGACTGAGTGAGGCACGACACTTCCTGGTTTTATAGTCCCTCCCCCTGCCGCCAGTGGGGGCAGCAGAGAGAATGGGGAATTTTGTAAAAACATTAATATCTCTCTCATGTTACATCGACGGAAAAAATCCTCCACACTCATATGGCGGAGGGGGGCTCTGAGCGAGGTGGCCAAAAATGACGGCCATAGGTGGTGGCGTTCTCTCGGACATCGCTGCACAGTTGGCCAAAAACAGTCAAGATCAGAGATTTAGTAATATAGATATATATTATTGTTTTTTAAAGGAATATATAATGGTTTGGATGTTCAATGGTTCATTGGCTCCTCTATTATCACATGCATAGAAACATAGAAACATAGAAACATAGAAATTAGGTGCAGGAGTAGGCCATTCGGCCCTTCGAGCCTGCACCGCCATTCAATATGATCATGGCTGATCATCCAACTCAGTATCCCGTACCTGCCTTCTCTCCATACCCTCTGACCCCCTTAGCCACCACAAGGGCCACATCTAACTCCCTCTTAAATATAGCCAATGAACTGGCCTCAACTACCCGCTGTGGCAGAGAGTTCCAGAGATTCACCACTCTCTGTGTGAAAAAAGTTCTTCTCATCTCAGTTTTAAAGGATTTCCCCCTTCTCCTTAAGCTGTGACCCCTTGTCCTGGACTTCCCCAACATCAGGAACAATCTTCCTGCATCTAGCCTGTCCAACCCCTTAATAATTTTGTGAGTTTCTATAAGATCCCCTCTCAATCTCCTAAATTCTAGAGAGTATAAACCAAGTCTATCCAGTCTTTCTTCATAATCCCAGGAATCAGTTTGGTGAACGTTATCTGCACTCCCTCTATGGCAATAATGTCCTTCCTCAGATTTGGAGACCAAAACTGTACGCAATACTCCAGGTGTGGTCTCACCAAGACCCTGTACAACAGCAGTAGAACCTCCCTGCTCCTATACTCAAATCCTTTTGCTATGAAAGCTAACATACCATTCGCTTTCTTCTCTGCCTGCTGCACCTGCATGCCTACTTTCAATGACTGGTGTACCATGACACCCAGGTCTCGCTGCATCTCCCCTTTTCCTAATTGGCCACCATTTAGATAATAGTCTGCTTTCCTGTTTTTGCCACCAAAATGGATAACCTCACATTTGTCCACATTATACTGCATCTGCCAAACATTTGCCCACTCACCCAGCCTATCCAAGTCACCTTGCAGTCTCCTAGCATCCTCCTCACAGCTAACACTGCCCCCCATCTTAGTGTCATCCGCAAACCTGGAGATATTGCCTTCAATTCCCTCATCCAGATCATTAATATATATTGTAAATAGCTGGGGTCCCAGCAGTGAGCCTTGCGGTACCCCACTAGTCACTGCCCGCCATTGTGAAAAGGACCCGTTTACTCCTACTCTTTGCTTCCTGTTTGCCAGCCAGTTCTCTATCCACACCAAGGTACAGTGAAGTTCACAACTTGAGGTCACAGAAGGTAAGACCCCCCCTGGTTCATCTCAGAGGTCTTACCTTCCAATATAAAGCCAATATCCTGAATATATAACTACACAGCCTGTATACCAAAGGTTTATTTGGGAAAGCTATGCTTCAAATAGGCCGACAACTGATTGTTCGGACAACCACATATATTAATTAGCCAACACCTCTCCCAGAACAATTTACAGAACAAGTGTAGAAACAAGGGACTGCAGATGCTGGTTTACACAAATGGGCACAAAATGCTGGAGTAACTCAGTGAGTCAGGCAGCATCTCTGGAGAAGATGGATAGGTGACATTTCTGGTTGGGACCTTTCTTCAGACTGAGTGAAGGGTGGGGGAAGGGAAGAAAGTTGGAAGACAGGAGAGGCAGGACAAAACGTGGCAGGTAATGGGTGGGCATGGGCGAAGGGGTGTTTTGATAATCTACTATATTTCCAAATCATATCAGCTTCTCATTCAATAAATTCATTTTTCTGCATTGTCCTACTCTGAGAATAATCATTGATTATTAATATCCTTTCTCTTATTTTAAACAGCAACAATATTAGATTTGGCCATATTGTTTGGTAACTTAAAATATCATCTTTAGATCATCGGTGGGAAATTAAGATAGTGAACAGTAATGCGATGGGTGTATCAGAAAGTCACAAGGCCGTATGGATTGTATTTTAAGAGAATTCAGGGAAGATATAACAGAGGCATTACTACTCGTGGTAAAAGATCCAGTACCAGAGGGCTGACAGATAGCTGATGTGATACCTATGTTTAATAAAGGAAGAGAGAAAATGTCCAGGGAACAATGTACCAATCAGCTTGGCTTTGATAGTGGGATAATGGAATACATATAGAAGATGAAAAAGAAGAATGACATCTTTGATATAAAAGATAAAGAGATACTGAAGAGAATACAAAGATGATTTAAAGAAAGCTATCAGACAAAGATCATATATAGAAAATACAGCAGTACAGCACAGGAACAGGTCCTTCGGCCCACAGTGTCTGTGTCAAACATGATCCCAAGATAACTAATCTCATCTGCCTCAACATGATCCACATCGTTCCATTCCCTGCATAGAAGCATAGAAACATAGAAACATGGAAAATAGGTTCAGGAGAAGGCCATTCGGCCATTCGAGCCAGCACCGCAATATGATTATGGCTGATCATCCAAAATCAGTACCCCGTTCCTGCTTTGTCCCCATATCCCTTGATTCCGTTAGCCCTAAGAGCTATATGTAACTCTCTCTTGAAAACACCCCGTGAATTGGCTTCCATTGCCTTCTGTGGCAGAGAATTACACAGATTTACAACTCTCTGGGTGAAAATGTGTATTTCTAAAAGCCTCTTAAACACCACAATCGCATCTGTCCATGGCGGCATGTTCCAAGCAGCCATCACTTTCAGTGTAAAAAACTTAACCTGCACATCTCCTTTAAACTCTGCCCTTCTCACCTTAAATTTATGTCCTCTAGTCTTTGAATTTCCATCCTGGCATCAGGTTCTGACTATCTCCCCTATCTAGGCCTCTCACAATTTCATATACTTCTATCAGGTCTCCCTTCAACCTCCGGTGTTCCGGAGAAAACTATCCAAGTTTGTCCAACTTCTCCTTGTAACTAATATCCCCGAATCCAGGCAGACATGTGAATGTAAACATATCAGGAAAGGAGAGACAGAGGAGATGACTTTCCTGATGAGAAAATAAAGAGGGATGTAACATATGTATAATAGGTTAGTAGTTTTAATAGTGTAGATGGAGAAAGAATGGCTCCACATAGGGAAGATCATAACAAGAGGTCAACAATGTAAGATGATCAATACGGAAAACAAATGGGAATTCAGAAGAAATCCCATATCCATAAGCTGGTGAGAAAGTGCGAATGGCTACCGCATTGGAAACATGGCTCCATTCTATATATGCTACACAGCAACATGCAAGCACCCCTGTCACAGTTCCAGTACAGGTCAGAATCAAGGTACATTGGGCACACACATGAGGGAGAAAGTAATAGTTGGTTACACAGATAAATATAGAATATAGAACAGTACAGCTCAGGAACAGACCCTTCACGATGTGCCGAACATGATGACAACTTAAAATGATCCCATGTGCCTGTACACGAGCCAGATCCCTCTATTCCCTGCACTTCCAAGTGCGTATCTAAAAGTGTCTGTTACACCACTATTACATCTGCCTCCACGACCACCCCTGGCAATGCGTTCCAGGTCTCCTCTACTCTCTCTGCAAAAAACTTGCCCACACATCTCCATGAAACTTTCCCCCCTCACCTTAAAAGTATGCCCTTCAGTGTTGGACATTTCCACCCCGGGAAAAAAGTTCTGTTTGTCTACCCTCTCTGTGCATCCCATAATTTTATATATGTCTATCAAGTCTCCCCTCAACCTCTGATGCTCTAGAGTAAACAATCCAAGTCTATCCAATCTCTCCCTGTAGCTGAAAACCTGTAATCCAGGCAGCATTCTGGTAAAGTTCAGCTTTGTTAAACAAGGCCTCACTTGGAATGATAAAAAAAAAAATAATGGGTGGTCAAGTGTTCCCAGTGAGGGGGTGCTGCTCCTGTGGAATGTGGATCAGGAAATCAGGGAACCACAACCCACAGTTGGCCACCCACTGAATAATGAAAACCATGGACTGTGAGTGAGCTGCTTTTTGCTTGGAGGGTCTGTTGACAGAATAATCCCTTGGATTTCATTCTTTTGCATTAGGCCTCCAACATACATTAGCCATGCATGACAAAATACTGACACTGAGAAATACTGCACACAATATCAGCGAGCATAGAAGTTGGGAGGTCATGTTGCAGTTGTACAAGACGTTGGTGAGGCCGCATTTAGAGTATTGTGTTCAGTTCTGGGCACCATATTACAGGAAAGATGCTGTCAAGCTAGAAAGGGTGCAGAGAAGATTTACTGGGACATTGCCAGGACTCGTGGGCCTGAGTTATATGGAGAGGTTAAGCAGGCTAGGACAATATTTCTTGGAGAACAGGAGGATGAGGAATGATCTTATGTTATAGAGATGTACAAAATTGTGGGAGGAGTAGATCAAGTAGATGCGCAGAATCTATTGCCCAGAGTAGGGGAATCAAGAGCCAGAGGACATAGGTTTAAGGTGAGGGAGGAAAGATTTAGTAAGAACCTGAGGGATAACCATTTCACACAGAGGGTGTAGGAAGGAACAGCAGAAGATAGACACAAAATGCTGGAGCAACTCAGTGGGACAGGCAGCATCTTTGGAGAGAAGGAATGGGTAATGCTTCGGGTTGGGACTCTTCCTCAGAATAGTCAGGGGAAAGGAAAATGAGAGGTAAAACATCACCACCGCACCAATATTATGTCCTCTCCGACAGTATAAACTAGAAAATAAAATCTAGTCGTTCTGCTACAAAGTTCATACAGAGGGTGGTGAGAGCATGGAACGAGCTGCTGGAGGAGGTAATTGAGGTAGATCGTATAACAACACTTAAGAAACATTTGGACAGGTACATGGATAGGACACGTTTAGAGGAATATGGGCCAAACTCAAATGGCCAGGTGGGTCTAGTGTAGATGGGACATGTTTGTCAGTGTGGGCTAGTTGGGCTGAATGGCCTGTTTCTGAACTGTATGACTATGACTCTAGGTTGCAAAGTTCCAAAATTTAAAATAAAAATACGGCCAATATATTTATCAATCATCTGTCTCTAATTACAATCAAAGACAATTAATAATCAATTTAAGCATTAAATTTAAATGCCATACTGCTATTATCATGGATTAATTACTTACATATTACAAAGCTTATTAAATTGCCCCTGTGGAAAAATATTCTGTCTTCAAATGTTTAGATTCCACAGTTATTTATTCCAGGCTAGTTTGTTACATCTTTGTATGATGCTGTAAATCCAACTAAATCTTATTTTAATTTTCATCCCGTGAGCAATTGATGCTGTTAAGTTGAAGAAAGAAAATACTAAAGTGAGTTACATGGTGAAAATACTGACTAAATTCAGTTGGATAAAACATCACCACTGCACCAATACTATGGACTAATAATAGTTCATTTTACCAGAATTGATCTAATTTGCAACAGTACAAGCTAGGAAATAAAATCCAGTCGGTTTCAACCAGCCTCTGCAGTTCTTTCCGACACAATAAAATCCCGTCGTTCTGCTACAAAGTTCAGCAAGTCTCAAAATCATGTTTGGCTGAAGTGCCCGCTCCTGTGCTGTACTGTTCTAAGTTCTATGTTCTATATTTATCTATGTAACCAAATTTGTATCTGAAAGTACACGCGAATAATTAATGTGCAACAGGAGATTTCTGACTAGCAGGTGGACAGAGATACATGAGTGTGCTTTCTCCTCCGTAATTCAAATTATTGCGACGAGCTAATTCATACTGTTCGTTGATTGATCCTTTATTAGGAGTGCAGAGCCATGCTTCACTACCAAACATAAGGCCCCACATTCTTCTTTCTCCTTGTTGAGCGGTTGTATCTCTGATTGTGTGCACACTTTGCTGAGTTCTTGAGCTCCCTCTCAACTTACTTCTTCGGTTTACGCTTCCTTCCATTTCAAAGTGCTGGAGGAACTCAGCAAGTCAGGCAGCATCTGTGGGAGAAATGGACAGAAGACATTGTAGGTCAGGACCCTTCAATCTGAAGAAGGATCCCAACCTGAAACATTGCCTGTCCATTCCATCCACAGATGCCATCTGACCTGCTAAGTTCCTCCAGCACTTTACGTTTTACTCAAAATTCAAGCACATGCAGTTCCTTGTGTCCCCTTCCCATTCAAAATGGCTTTCTCTGTTCTTCAGGTGATAATCAGCTCTGTCCTATTAAGCTACCACTACAAACTCTGCAGGCTCTTTTCCACTCCATTTTGAGGGTTGTTAGATTTTAGAATGATGAGAAAAATATATGTTGGCGCAGCAGTAGGGATGAGACCCAGGATTGATCCTGACCACAGGTGCTGTCTGTACAGATTTTTTACTTTCTTCCCGTGACCTGCGTGGGTTTTCTCCGGGAGCTCCGGTTTCCTCTCACATTCCAAAAATGTACAGGTTTTGTAGGTTGATTTGTTTGGGAAAATTGTAAATTGTTCCTAGTGTGTAGGATAGTTTTAGTGTGCGGAGATCGCTGGTCGGCTTGGACTCGGTGGATGGGGGAGGGGATGGGGGATGTTAATGGGGATGTCAGGAGAGAAGGTTCCAGGGAATACTAGTTGGGGAGTGGGTTTTCTCTGTGAGCAGGTTTGGTTTCAAATAACCTTCTGTGTTGTAAGCAAATATAAAAATATGTTGTATGTTTCAGTGTTAAGCTGCAGATCTGACAAGAGGCAGCTTCTGCATCTCAATACCTCTGGACAAAGAATAAGATAGAAAGACACAAGGCAAAGACTATATGTTTTAAGGACTATGTGTTTTAAGGACTTGACCTATATTATGTCCCTGTGAATTTATTCACGTTGATAAGTATGGTCAGTTTAGCCAACCAGCTGGCCAATAATATATTTTTTGGAATGAAACTAACACTAAAGGATGAAATAATAATAATCTATAAGAGGTTAGCAGAGGAAGCACAGTTATCACAGTGTAATTATCGTCTGACCGTGCTGAGAGCCAGACTGGAGAGGGGCCAACGTGATGGATGCAAGGACTATGAGAGGAAGCCAGAGGGCACATCACAGAGCATGTTGTACTGTGGCTCATTCTGGGAAGGGTGCTGAGACAATTGCTCATATGCCCTTTCCGCAGCTATCCACATGCCAACAACATTGAGGACTAAACACACCAGTCCTGCTGCCTTTAGTATATAGCCTAGTTTAGTTTAGTTTAAGATAGACACAAAATGCTGGAGTAACTCAGCGAGACAGGCAGCATCTCTGGAGAAAAGGAATCGGTGATATTTCAGGTCGAGACTCTTCTTCAGACTTCAGTTTAGTTTAGTTTAGTTTAGTTTAGTTTAGTTTAGTTTAGTTTAGTTTAGTTTAGTGTAGTTTAGTTTAGGAACTGCAGATGCTGGTTTATTCCAAAGTTGTCTGAGGAAGGGTTCCGACCCAAAACATCATCTATCCTTTGCCTTCAGTGGAGCTGCCTGACTCGCTGAGTTACGTCAACACTTTGTGTCTATCTTTAGTTCAGTTTCGTTTAGTTTAGTTTAATTTATGTGGTCTCAGTGGACTATTTTTGTACACTTTACAAGTTTGGAGATTGTGCTTAGGTATAGCAATACTGAACCGTATGAAAAAAAAAGAATTTTACTTCGGAGTCACGTGAGTGAGTATGTGAAGAAGGGCCGTCCATCTGCGTACGTGTCATTACGTCTGAACGCAACGCGCACGACGGACTGGCAGGCATTGTGTCCTCCCAGCCGTCGGGCTGGGCAGGTAGGGAAAGTTGAACTACTTACCTGCGTTCTTTCGGGCTTGAAGCTTTTTGTAGTTTCAGACCCCAGGTGTCGAGGACACGCGGCTGCGGCTGCCGAAGACCGCAGCATTTCCAGTAGCGGGCGACGGTCTTGTTCCCGACATAGCGCCGGCAGCAGAACTGGCAGGAGAAGACTTGGTGCAGGAGGAGGAGCTCCGTGGTGGTCCTGCGGGACGTAAAAACCACCTTCAAGTCTGACAAACCCGTTGACTCAGATGAGTCCGGGGAAGAGGGATACCCTCCCTCAACGGAGAGCGCCTGAGGATGACTCTCCCACATGGAGCAACTTATGGAAAAGTTGCTCCAACAATGATCTGCAGGAGGGAGCAGTATCAGCATGGGCCTCTACAGCAGGCCGTGCCGGGAGCCTCACACATGGGGCAGCCCAATGTCTTCCCCATTGGAGAGGGATGTACATATGGAAGAAACCACTCTGAATCAGAGTACAAAAGCACAGGGTAGCAATGTTACAAAATTTTGAGATTTAAAAAATCAAGTCTGCAATTTATCCCGTCAGATAAAGCATAACAATAAGTTTAATTTGACACCAAATTCACTTTCATATCTCAAGTATTAAAAAAGTTATGACCATTTTCATACTCGGAAATTAGCATCTTGTTCCCTATTGATTTTCAATGGACATTACAAAAAAGCTGTGATCTTGGATAATCAAACGCTCATTTCTTAAGGAAAGATTAACATTTTTAAATAGCCTAAGTGTCCAAAGATTATTCACAAATAATTCACAATATAACATGATTTTTATATCTAATTTACATTAATTTATAGGCCAAATGGAAGGAATTTAGTGTTCAATTGCTGTAAATAAATGCCCATTTAAATCGGCTTTCTAGTGGGTTCATGTGGAACGCGCCGGTTTAGAACGTTGACATAGCGCTGGATTAGTGCCCTCAAATGCCGAGAAAAATACTGCGGGATATAAAAAGCCCAAAATGAACTATTCGTTATAGATAATTTGATATATAGGGTTATATATATGCCCCATTTAATGTAAAAATAAGGTACATACCTTTAATTGTTTGCTCTATAAAACCCTGGGGCTGCAAGAGGTTGCGAGATGAAACAGTAATTTTAAACTATTAATAACTATATTATCGAGGCCTATAAAACTAATAATACCTTTTGCGACCGGGTCTTGCAGCGATTTTTCGTTAATGATTTACTAGGCTGAACATGTGCGATTAGTACAGCCTAGTAAAAATCGCGTTTTAAACCCGCCCCCTCCAAACAGCGCCAAAATCGCGGGCCCGGCTGAGGGCAGATTCCTAATGACGATTCAGGTAGGTTTTGTAACATACCTACACAGGGGGGGGGAATCTTCCCAGGGACAAGCAGATGTAAGTAAGTAAGTAAGTTTACTTATATAGCACTGTTTAAGTCAACTCGCATTGACACCAAAGTGCTTTACATAAAATGAATAATAAGCTTCCATACAAACAAAAGAAAAGAAATACTTCTGCAATCATCCAGGTTCCACTGGGTGCTTCCCTGGATGGAGATCTAGCTAATAATATCAATTAACTAGCATTCCATCAACTTTAAGACCTGGCCATGAATGGAACCATGAACAGGTACCCCCCCCCCACCAGCAACTGTGCTTCCCTGAAGTAAAATTCCAGAAGGTATTAAACCCACTGGGGCTGGGATCACACATTTGTGGAAGGAGTGGAAGATGGACTCCTCACTGACAGAGAACAGGACACAATGGCACTATTGTACTATGCCCACTTTGAGAGAAATTGTATTCGGAAGAATGCAATCAAACCATCAATTAACTCGAAGTTCATCCATCCTTTACACAGGATCTACTGTCCTGTGTAAAGCCAGCAATGTCCAGCCTGCAAACTACCTGTTCTGGGAAGACCTGCCGAGACAGGTACGGGATCTGGACGACGAGGCAAAAACGATCCGCATAATAACCAGAGGTCACGTTACCCAAAGGGTTCATCGCCAAGGATGCATCCTTACAGCTCTAGGCGTTTTATGCCTAGAGGGCCAGGCACTGGAGGAAGACCCACGCCAGAGTCAAGGTCTTTTAGGGGCAGGGCCCAGCCGGCCCACAGCGAGGATAAGGAGCTAACAACCACCAGTTCAACCTCCAAAAAGTTGCAAATGAAAACCAGCGCCATACCTCCAGTAACGTCAGAGGTAAGCCAAACCAGTTCCTTAGGGAACAGCCCAGACAAGCCTCACATACTGGTGGGAGGAAGGTTAAAATATATTTTGAAAGAATGGTGTGGGGTCACAATGGATCCGTTTGTACTGCACAGTATAGAAGGGTTCAAAATTGAGTTCATTTTGAATTCATCACCAGCCACAAAATTTTGCACATAGGTGTTCTCTCAACAAGAAACTATGGATAGAGGAGGAAATTGGAACTTTATCTGACAAAAATGTCATTGAGAGGTCACATACAGAACCTCACCAATTTATATCCAATATATTTCTCAAAAGAGAGAAAAGATGGAGGGTCCGCATCATTCTGGACCTTACGGAACTCATAAAACATATGTGCAATATAAACATTTCAAAATGGACAATATTGGAACAGCAACTCAGTTGGTTTCCAAAATTGGTCACATGGCATGCATCGACCTCAAAGATGCATACTATTCGGTGTCTATTCACTAAGAGCAGGAGATATTTGAAGTTTAACTGGATGGCATGGCTCTGCCAAATGGTTTGACATCAGCTCCTAGACTATTGACTAAACTACGGAAACCAATTCTGGGTCTACAAAGGTCTCAGAACCACATAGTAATGGCATATTTGGAGGACATTTTCATTTTGGAGTCACCAAGAATTGGCAGAAGCATCAGTCAAAGCAAACCAAAACCCTGTTTGAAAGACTTGGTTACCTCATCCATCCAGTTAAATCAAAATTGACACCTACAAGGGTAATTGATTACCTAGGATTTACTATCAAACACAGTAAATATGTTGACTTTGCCTAGAGGCAACTGCAGATGATTTAAGTAATCCTGCTAGGTTACACAAAAAAGCTGGAGAATCTAGCAGGCAAACACAGCATGTAATGGAACGAAGTTGCAATCCAGCAGTACGTTTCGGGCCGAATTACCCTTCTTCAGCGAGTAAATATGAACACTCACTTTGCATGCAGGCAAATAACAATGATTTAAGTAAGGCCATTGCTATGACCTGATAGTGGATAATAACGTAGCCAGCTATCAGGCAAACTTGCTCGAAAGTAATTGGTAAATTCAGTACCAAGCGGCTAAGCATTTCCAGCAGTACGTCACGGGCTGTTGCATTACCAGAATTTACAACAAGCAAAGGAACCCAACACTCAAAATTACATGCAGGCCGAATTGGCAAAATATGGACTTTTTCTGTAGCAGAGGCCATGTGTTGAATAAATTCAGGTGGATAACGAACGTGGCATACAGCTCAAGGGGTGTAAAATCTTGCTCGAAAGCCAGATTGTGGTTCTTCAGACCAATGCTAGCGGCTAAGGATGGTGAGCTACCAACACAGTCTAAAGCTGTGGGGGCAGATGGAATGAGCAGGAGTCTGTAATTCCCCAACACATGGAATCAATTACCCAGAATTATTGGGGGCACAATATGGACTCAAGGTTCTCTGTAGCGATATGCAACCGGTGCTTGTTCAAATTCAAATTGATAACACCACAGCGGTGGCATATATCCATTAACAAGGGTGGTGTAAAATCTGTATCTTACGACAGATTGTCGAACCTCATTTGGCACTGGTGTATCGAGAGGAATATTTGGGTTACAGCGGTCTATCTACCAGGTAGATATAACACGGTGACAGATGCTGGACTGCACCCAAGAGCAGGGACCTAACAGTGAACCCAGTTACAGGGAGCAATCATCCACTACATGAACGTATTAACTTGTTGGTCTGCAGATTCTGAGGAGGCCATTTCAAGGCATAGGACTGTCCGAACAAATACAACACAGTTCAGATAACGGATGTCTTGGAGTTCCTATCATTACTATAACTATAAACAAAGTTATAGTGCATCTATAGGGCCCGAGGCGCACTCTCCTCCTATCTGATGCTGGAAGCAGGGCATGGGTCGATAGGAACGCACCCCTTTACAACAAAATTAATGAAGGGAATTTACAATTTAATACCTCCACGGCCAAGGTACAAGGACACATGGGATGTGAGAGTGGTACTAACCCTACTTTGACAGTGGGGACCGCCTATAACTAACCCTGAAGGTGGTATGCTGACAAAGAGTCCAGACACTGCAAAAGCTACGGTTGGACTACATGACCACCAATATGAACAACATAACATTCGTAATCAGGAACCTGATAAAACAGAGCAGGCCAGGAATGCCAGGGATGGAAATCCAGTTCTTGGCATATCCAGAGGACCAACGGTTGTGTGTGTGGTAACATACTAACACCACTATCTGAGAGTTATGGAGAACCTCAGAGGCTCAGAACAATCGGTCCTCATCAGCCATAAAAAACCACACCAGAAGGTGTCCACACAAACCATCTCCAGATGGTCAAAGGAGGTAATGGCAGTAGCAGGTGTGAACATTTATATTGTTAAATCTCACTCCACCAGGGCTGCATCTACGTCGGCAGCAAGAGCTATGGATGTGCCCCTTGACGACATCCTAGTGGCTGCAGGATGGAAGAATGAAATAACGGTCCACCAGTTTTATAACAAACCTATAACCGGACTGGGGGTGTTTGCACGTACCATTTTAAGTTCTGTCCACTAGTTTCCCCCCAAGGCTGGGAGGGGTAACTATTTTTTTTTAACTTTTCTTTCATTTAAAGCATCAGTGTCTTTACTTAACTACGTAATGTCTGAATGCTTTAATGATTACACTCATCCATGGTCAATCCATTCAGTGTGTGACGCCTGGATTCGTAACCGGCGTAAAATCACAGAGCTTTGAAATCTTCACGTAGTCACTCACGTGACTCCGAAGTAAAATAGTAAGATTAAACGAGAACTTACCAGTTTGAAGTTTGATTTTGATTTTATGAGGAGTTACGATGAGCGATTACGTGCCCACCGCTCCCACCCTCATACTATCAAGGTCATATGGAAGTTCTAGTTTCTTCACAATCTTACTATTCTCAGGTCTTCTTTTTACCTGTGATTTAACACCGCTGCTTTGAAGATTGACGTGCACGCAGACGGACGGCCCTTCTTCACGTAATCGCTCATCGTAACTCCTCATAAAATCAAGATCAAACTTCAAACTGGTAAGTTCTCGTTTAACCTTACTATTTTACTGTGCATTTGTGCATGTGATAATGAAGCACTATTGACCAAAGCATGGAAACAGCCCCTTCTTCCTATCGAGTCTCCGCTGATCATCAATCACCCGTATACTTGTTCTATATTATCTAGGGTTGCCAACTGTCCCATATTAGCCGGGACATCCCATTTTTTGGGCTAAATTTGTTTTTCCCGCAGGGGACCACCCTTGTCCTGTATTTGACTGCTACTACTCGGGCTGAGGGACTGTCGGGTCTTAGCGCCACATCCGGCCCTGCCTCACCCGTCCCAACGTAGTGCAGCCCATGGAGTGCAGCAGCTGCACCTCGCCCGTCGGTCGGCAGCCCGGCCAGTTGTCCTAACTTCGGACCTTCGCTTACCGCCGACACCACCACCCCTCCTGCTCATGGCCGATCATTGGTTCATGAATTGGATGGAGCGCAGGACTTTGCGCCCACCCTTGACGCCCGGGCCAAAACTCCTCAGCTGGCCTGCCAGCTGGACTTTGTGTGCAGTCCAGCACCCGGGCCAACTCATCATTCACCCAACCATGGACGAGTCGAGAGTTTGTCCCGTACTTTGACCTTTTGTCCCTTATTTGGGAGTGAGAAAGTTGGCAACCCTAATATTATCCCACTTTTGCACACGTAATTTACAGAAGCCAATTAACCTACAAACCCACCACATCTTTGGAATATGGGAGGAAACCAGAGCCCCTGGAGAAAACAGGGAGAGTATATAAACTCCACATAGACAGCACCCGTAGTCAGGATTGAACCTGGGCCTCTTGCGCTGTGAGTCAACAGCTCGCACCACTGTGCTGCCTTGTCTATTGACCGTGAAATGCTTGGAAACCTTGCGGGTCTTGAACTGATTCTTTCCTGAATGTGAACTCAAGACTCGATTTTTACACGTGCATACCACTGACAAACATGCACACAATTCTGAATGATCTTCCAAGATGATTTATCAAATGGCTTGAACGAGCACAATTCTTTTCACTCATTTCCTCGTAGCCGTTTTGAATTGGAAACAAAATTGAATAGACTGAAAGATTCCCTTCTGTTTCTGGCTTTCTTGATTATCTTGGGCTGGCTCCTGTCAACACAGCCTTGTCTCCCAGTTTCAACACTTATGAGTCTCAGTGATTGTTCCCTTTTCTAAATATTAATTCCTTCGCCCTTCGGAATAGCTGTCAACACCCTTCCCAGCACAACACTGCTTCCATAACTCTGCCCTTGGCTTGTTCTGTTGCTACCCACTCCAATAACAAGGGTATTTCCTGCAATGGCACCTCCTCTCACTGCCATTTAACTACCTCGGGATCTTTGCTCCCTTTGTTTTCTCATCTAACTGCTTCCCTTGGTAGCATAATTCCTCGTCACAGAGTCTACTTCTATGTGTGAGCTGATGAGACTCAGGCTTGCCGGATGTTAAACCCCACTGGCTCCATGACCAAAAATATCTTCCATGACTGATTAACTTACATGGAGCATAGATAAAGCCTTCAACTTCATGCCAGCAGCATCTGAATTTCCCTACTCAGTTTCTGCCTGAAACTCAGCAATCAGACCCTCGACTCCATGCCCTTCCCCGACTTGCTCAAACTAAACTCGACTGCAATTGATTGAAAAAAGTAATTGTGTGAATTGAGCAGCCACTTGAGGTGAGGAGGAGATGCCCCATGGATTGCAAATTGCCACAGGTTTCTGGACAGTTTGAAGCGTTCTGACTAAAGGCCTTTGACCTGAAACTTTAACTCAGTCTGCAGCTCTGGGAGGGAAAGAAGGCATGTGGAAATGCTCAGTTCCCACGCAGCAGAAGGTGTCTGCAACTCAGCAGCAGCTGGCAAATCCATCCCATCCATCCCACCGCTCATCCAAGCACTCGTATCTATGTGCAGGGTGTCTGCAAGTCGAGCATTTGTAACGTGGGAGGAAGATCTGCATTTACCCTGTTTAAACAGTACAGTGGAGCAGCGGTAGAGTTGCTGCCTTACAGCGCTAGATACCTGGGTTCCATCCTGACTACTCCCTGTGTAGGTTTCCGTCAGGTGCTCCAGTTTCCTCCCACATCCCAAAGACGTGCAAGTTTTCAGGCTAATTGGCCTCTGTAAAGTTCCCCTTAGTGTATAGGGTGTGGATGAGAAAATGGGATAACATAGTGCTAGTGTGAACAGGTCGGCGTGGACTTGGTGGTCCAAAGAGCTTGTTTCCATGATATCTCTCAAATCCAAATTAAATTAAAAATAGGAATCAAAAGGCAAATTATCTTCTAAATTGAGAGAGTCTTCAATTGAATGAAGTTCTGAGGTTTCTGGTGTCTTAGTGCAAACATCACTAAATGTTTACAGTCTGGTCCGATTAGTATTTAAAGAGGGCAAACTTTATTTTGACATTAATTGCAAATGGATTGGAGTTTAAGAATAGGGAGGGTTAGTTCCAGGTGTACACAGTGTATTTTTGGTAGGCAAAAGATGCTGGTACACATATTATTCCTTGCAGTTGATGTCTTTGGCACATTGTAATCCTACAAACTGCTTAAGCTGATTAAGGAGCTGACCATCTAAGTTAAATAATAAATCTTTTTTTTTTACTTTAGTCATCTTTTTGTAATAAAGCTAATAAAATTATCATTCTAAATATTGGAAAATTTAGTTCTTACATTTGTAGAGGTGCCAGTAGCCCATGCTGGCACATACCATCGTAAAAAAACATTGAATGTAGAGGGTGTAGGTGAAGCCTACAAGGATTTGAGTATAAGAGCAGGGAGGTTCTACTGCAGTTGTACAGGGTCTTGGTGAGACCACACCTGGAGTATTGCGTACAGTTTGGGTCTCCTAATCTGAGGAAAGACATTCTTGCCATAGAGGGAGTACAGAGAAGGTTCACCAGACTGATTCCTGGCATGGCAGGACTTTCATATGAAGAAAGACTGGATAGACTTGGCTTGTACACGCTGGAATTCAGAAGATTGAGGGGGGATCTTATAGAAATTTACAAAATTCTTAAGGGGTTGGACAGGCTAGATGCAGGAAGATTATTCCCGATGTTGGGAAAGTCCAGAACTAGGGGTCACGGTTTAAGGATAAGAGGGAAGTCTTTTAGGACCGAGATGAGAAAATCATTTTTTACACAGAGAGTGGTGAATCTGTGGAATTCTCTGCCACAGAAGGTAGTTGAGGTCAGTTCATTGGCTATATTTAAGAGGGAGTTAGATGTGGCCCTTGTGGCTAAAGGGATCAGGGGGTATGGAGAGAAGGCAGGGATGGGATACCGAGTTGGATGATCAGCCATGATCATATTGAATGGCGGTACAGGCTCGAAGGGCCGAATGGCCTACTCCTGCACCTATTTTCTATGTTTCTAAGCCACACCTGGAATACTGTGCACAGTTTTGGACCCCTTAGCTATAAATAAGGATATAATGTTGTTAGGTGAAGTCCATAGGAGATTCACCAGGCTAATTCCAAAGATGAGAGTTTAGACAATTTGGGCCTGGATTTGTCGTAGTTTAGAAGAATGAAAGATGACATTATTCAAACATAGACGAACCTAAGGGAGCTTGATTGGGTAGATATTGAGATGCATCCACTAGTGGGAGACACTTCACAAACAAGGGAGCTACAAATTAAAAGACCCTCCATTTAAAACTGAGGTGCGTAGGTGAGCGACTACCCTCTCAGAGGGTGGTCATTCATTGGAATTCTCTTTCCCCGAGGGTATTGGAGGCCAGATCATTAGATACATTTGAGGTGGAGGTAAATTAAATATTTGAAAGATAGAGAAATTGTGGAGAAACTGGCACAGAAGAGGAGTTCAGGGCAGCCATGGTCATAGCTTTATCTACTTCCACTGGGCTCAATTTTAAGAAGGCATGGCATCTCCTTTCACTTTTACGCGGATGATAGCCAGTTGTACATGCCACTCAGGAAAGAAGATAATTATTCCCTAAAATCACTTCTGTCTTGTCTTGAGGACATTAAGTCCTGGATGGCCTTAAACTTGCCCCGGCACTCTGGAACACCTTGCCGCTGCAGATCAGATAGGCCCCTTCACTGTCCATCTTTAAATCCTCCCTAAAAACTCACTTTTATTCACTGGCTGAGACACTGGCTGAGACATTGTTCCTGTTTTAGTGCTTTTAATGTCTTTTCATTTTTACTGTTTTTATAGTCCTGTCGTCTTAATGGTTTTAGTAGTTTGTAATAACATTTTGTTAACTTCCCATGTACAGCACTTTGTGGTAACTGATGTTGTCTAAAAGCGCTTTATAAATAAAGTTATTATTATTATTATTATTATTATTATTATTATTATTATTATTATTATTATAGCAATGGTAAGCCAGACCTCAGGCAGCCGGTGACCCACTCCTGCTCCTGTTTTAGTTTAGTTTAGAGATACAGTGCGGAAGCTGGCCCTTCGGCCCACTGAGTCCATGCCAACCAGCAATCCGAGCACACTAACACTAACCTACACACTCACTGGCCTGTAAGGCAGCAACTCTACCACTGCACCACCGTGCCACCCTAAAAGAGCACATTTTCTTATGCTCTTTCATTCATCGTTCATCTTCAATACCAGTCTTCCTTTCTTTCATACATGTGATGTTAACATCCCTCGCTAATATCATCTCAAGTTGCTGCTGGGAAGATAGTGGTGTGTCATCTTCTTGCAGTCCATATGGTACTTCAATAATGCTGCTGAGTGGGAAGATGCAGAATTATGATCTAACAGTGATAAAGGGATGTATATATATTTCCAAGTGAGGACGGTGTGTAATCAGAAGGAGAATGTGAATGTGCAGTGGATTTGTGCAGGTCAACCAGTTCTCAGTTTAAAGAACCCCCTGCTATCTCTGCAAAGCCGCTTTCGTTTCAAAAGCCAACATTTACCAGGCTTAAATGTCCTTGTCCAAAGAGTCTTCAGAGATAATGGCGCAAGTACATTACCTACAGTTAGAACAGAGTAATAGCTCATGCACCACAGTTGCAGTAAAATGTGATTGAACCTTCAACCTTATTGAAGCTTATTTACACAGTAGTAAGATCCCCGACAGCCATAATACTTGTCTGCAGACCCCTGCAAAAAGAAATATGTAGTCTAGACCACTAGGAAGAAATTGGAGTGTTTGAGAAGCTTGAAAGTATGTGCCATTATAAAACAAAGCTCCCAATAAAACACAGTATCAATGAAGAAAGATTCCGATTTTTAAAATGAACAATGTGACTGATTTCTTACGCCCATTTTTGGGTTGAATGTAATAGAAAATTCACAATAAAGGTAACACAGGAGGATTTGGACAAAGTGTTGCTGGAATGGTTCAATCCATAAGGAATTTAAGGTTTTGTCATAGTCATAGGGTTATATGGCATGGACACAGGCCCTTCATCCAATCCGGCCAAGATGCCCCATCTAAAATAATCCCATTTGCTTGCATTTGGCCCATATACTTCCAAACCTATCCTATCAATGTAGCTAATAGTTTACCAGTGTCTGGATTTGTGCAAATAGGCCGTCTTTCTTTAATGTTCAAGGACTGAAGGGATAGGTCAGCAAATCACCTGGGTGGCTAAATTCAGTTTAAACATGACACTGCATCAATGAGATCTGAACTCAAGGGGAGATGGTAAGCAGGGACAAATTCAGCCGTTGTTAGTTCCCTAGTCAAATTCAAAACATATATTATTGCAGAAAGGGTGTAAACAGAACACATGACCTCCGGTGCTGTATGTGTGAAGTTTGCACATTCTCCCTGTGATGGATTTGATCCAGGTGCTCCAGTTTCCTCCTACATACAAAAGATGTGCAGGTTTGTAGTTAATTGGCTTTTAATTGCCTCTAATGTGTAGGGAATGGATGCAAAAATTAGAGCTTAAAATGGGTGTGAACAGGTGATCGATGGTCTGAGTGAAGTTGGCGGGACGAAGGGCCTGTTTCCATGCCATAAAGAGATTTGCAAAGCGCAATAAACTAGACTGGCTCGATCTATTCCAGGATGTTATGGAAAGTAAAGTAGGAGATTGCTAGGACTTCAATGAAGATATTTGCTTCTTCTTTAACCATGGGTTAGGTTCCAAAAGACTGGGTGGGAGCTAACGTTGTTCCCTTATTCAAAAAAAACCCAACAGGGCTAAGCCAGGGAACAATATATTGGTGGCCTTACAACCTATAGTAGGGAAATAATTGGACACATTTCTAAAGGACAGTGTTTATGTTTACTCAGAAAGCCAGGGACTGATTAAGATGAGATGGCATCGGTTTTCTGCAGGGGAAGTTCTGTCTCACAAATCTGACAGAGTTTTTTGAGAAGGTACTGGAGAACATGGATGGAAGCCAGGCAGTAGACATGGTTTAGTATGGTCTTTGATGAGGCTTTTAGCGAATGTCCACATGGAAGGCTGGTCCAGGATGCGTGTCAGCAAACTGGATCCAACATTGGCTTGGTGAAGGTGGTGGTATACTGCAGTAAACTGGTGCTCAGAGCATTGTTGTCTGTAATATCTATAAATTACTTAGATGAGGGTGTAAGTGGACTGATAAGGTCGCCAATGACAAAAAAAGTTGTTGAAGTATATGATAGCGAAGATAATTACAAAAGGATATGGAGGGGGATAGATGAGCTGGGTAGAGCAGTGGGAGATGGAATTTAACCCAAGCGAGTGGGAAGTAAATCATTTTGGGATGATAAATATTAACAAAGCAGATAGAGTAAATGGCAGAGTGCTCAGAGGTATTGATATACCAAGGGACATTGAAGTACAAGTTCGTGGCTCGCTACAAAGGGCAACATAGGTTGATAGGTAGTGAAGAAGGTATTCAGTATCCTTGCCTTCTTCTTCTTCTTTTGTGTGGCGTTCACAGCCTAAAGTTGTTGGACAACTTGTTCTATTTGATCTTCCGTTTGTGCACGTCGAGTTGATTGCATTAGTCGAAACAGGGCGGACCACGTGAAGGTTGCAATCTGCTACCCCCTTGCCTTCATAGGTCAAGTGAGTGAGTGTAACGGTTGGGATGTCAAGTTGCAGCTGTACAAATATTAGTCAGGCCACACTTGGAGTATTGTATATACAGTAGTTCTGGTTGACAAACTACAATAAACGGTGAGAGCACTAGAGAGAGTGCAAGTGTGATTCATCGTAATGTTGCCTGAAATAGAGGGCTGCAGGTTATTTAGCTTAATTTAGTTTAGTTAGTTTAGGGAAACAGGCCCTTCGGCCCAACTGAGTCCATGCTGACCAATGATTACACATACACTAGTTCTATCCCACATACTAGAGACAATTTACAAAAGCCAATCAACGTGCAAACCTGCACATATTTGGAATGTGGGGGAATCCAGAGCACCCGGAGGAAACCCATGCAGTCACAGGGAAAACATACAAATTTCATACAGACAGTATCCATAGTCAGGATCAAACCCGGGTCTCTGGCACTGTAATGGCCCTGTCCCACTGTACGAGTTCATTCAAGAGTTCTACCGAGTTTGCCCTGATTCAAACTCGGAGATTTCGGGGCTCTCATGGACATTTTTCAACATTTTGAAAAATCTTCACGAGTCTTCCCAAGCTTACCGCGTTTCCCGGGTACCTGCCGTTAGCGTTACGAGCCGCTAAGAGACGTCCCGAGCTCCGACGTACCCACTACGTACATTCTACGTGCTTCCACGAGTTTGATTTTTTTAAAACTCGGGAGAGCTCTTGAATGAGCTCGTACAGTGGGACAGGGCCATTAGGCAGCAACTCTACTGCTGTGCCACTGTGCCGCCCTAGTTTTAGAGATGCAGCATGGAAAAAGCCCACAACGACCATCGATAACACATTCACACAAATTCTATGTAATCCCACTTTCCCATCCACTCTACACACTGGGGGCAATTAACCTATAAACCCACACCCGTAGATAGTCAAAGTTTTTTTCTTAGCATGGGGGAGCCTAAAACTAGAAAGCGTAGGTTTCAGGCGAAAGGGGAAAATGTTTCAGTCTAAAGAAGGGTCCCCACCCAAACATCACTTATCCATGTTCTCTAGGAATACTGCCTGACCCACTGGGAAGGGTCCTGACCCAAAACACCACCTATCCATGTTCTCTGCGGATGCAGCGTGACCTGTTGAGTTACTCCCGCTCTTTCTTTGCTTCAGAGAATGTGTTCATTTTATGTTCGATGTTCAGACTTGTCCGTCACATCCATTCACCCTAATTGACCCAGAATATAACAAGTCCAGCTTCAGAACGTAATTTTCAGAAATCGCAATTTAATATAATAACACACACAGGTTTTGGAAATAATGCTGGCCCTGAGTGGTGTGAGAGACTGAACCACACAGAATGCTGTCTTTAAGCCAACAGGGAAATTGCTAAAATAGCAAACAGTGGAATTTTATGCTGATATGCAGGTTCTGGTATGCAGTGTGCATTTACGGGAACTGACACTGGGACTTCTACAAGACATGCAATGTCTGAAGTGGATGTATTAACTATGCACATGTGTAGGAAGGAGCTACAGATGCTGGTTTAAACCAAAGATAGACACAAAATGCTGGAGGAACTCAGGCAGCATCTTCTGAGAGAAGGAATGGCCGACATTTCGGGTCGAGACAGTTTCGGGTCTAAAGAAACGGGTGGCGTCTCGACTCGAAATATCACCCATTCCTTCTCTCCAGAGATGCTGCCTGTCCTACTGAGTTACGCCAGCATTTTGTGTCTATTAACTGTGCACATGTTTGATGGTAGTAGTCACACAATAGAATGAATGACCGCTCCTGTACTTACACCTTCCACTGAGTGATTTAACTACCATGCAAAAATCAGCAGTAAAAAGGTATCAGAAATTGTAAGTCATATTTACTTTCATAGAGACTCGAGACTGGCACTAAAAGCAAGAACGCATAAATATCTTTTTTTTAAGTGTTTTAGTTGCGTTCATTTGAGGTTTTTTAGTGTTTTTATGGCAGTACACTAAAATGACCTTTTCCATACAGTAAGAAGTAATTTTTCCCGATTTCTCCGATCGTATTCCACAGCTTTAAAAATGCTATGTGGCTGCCACTTACAAAAAGCAACTCAAAACGTTAGGGTTCATTAATGATTTATCGGAGTCTTTGATGTCTGATCTGCGCCACTTCTATTGTTTCATCAGCTGTTTCACCAGCAATGAAGCATTCAGCAAGAATAGGGTAGAGGAGCACTCAAAGTTTTCAACCCTATTCCCATCAGATGCACACTGTTCAGTGAATTTTCTATACCAAGCAACATAGAAGCACTTTGACACTGCACTATTATATCTCTCTTTAGAGGATGCGAACATCTCTAAACTTTATCTTTTCTCAGTCCTTTACTAAGTCTGAATGTCATGTAATATGTCTTAACTACATATTGTGCTTCTTTTCCCCAGTTCTCGCTGGTCTGCTACAAACGGTCCTTATTTAGTGGTAATTACCTGCTCTTTATCGCCTCTGCCTAATCATCCATTCTTAATGGTTTGATAGATGATGGTTGGGCAAAGTCCAGAGACAAAGAGGTAAAATGTGTCAGTTAAAGATAGAAGAGGTATGAATTGTGAAGCCAGTGAAGGAATATATGTGGGAGGGGACAGGAGGAGAGGGGAGAGAGAAATGTGTACGAAAACTTGCCTTGCTTTCTCACCAGCCAAGATTGCAAACTTGGCAACCTGAACATAATTTTTTTTTAAACTGCAGCTGCTGAAAATCTGCAATAAAAACAGAAAAATACTGGAAAAACTCAACAGGTCAGGCAGCATCTGTGGAAAGAGAAACAGTTGGCATTTTGTGTCAACCATGCTTTGTTAGAACTAGGAAGGAGAGAGATGCAATTTGGTTTTTAGTCAGAAGGAAGGTGGGGGAAGGGTATATAGAACAAAGGGAATGTCTGTGGTAGGACAAATTGAAACAGCTTAAGGGCTGGGGATGATCAGCCATGATCACATTGAATGGCGGTGTTGGCTCGAAAGGCCAAATGGCCTGCTCCTGCACCTATTGTCTATTGTCTATTGTCTATTGTAACATTAACCAATACATTATGCTGCTTGTTCTTTGTAATGTGTTGTCAGCAGTAAGGTTATGGGGCCACAGACGTGTGGAGGTAATATGAGAGGGACAAGAGAAAGTCAATCAACATGAAGCTTTATGAGGCACTGGTCAGGCCGCATTTGGAGTATTGTGAGCAGTTTTGGGCCCCATATCAGAGGAAAGCTGTGCTGGCATTGGATACGGTCCACAGGTTTACGAGAATGATCCCCAGAATAATTGGGATAACATATGATGTGCGGTTGATGGTGCTGGGCCTGTATTCACTGGAATTTAGAAAGATGAGGGAGGACTTCATTGAAACTTACAGCATAGTGAAGAGTGAATGTGGATAGAGTGAATGTGGAGAGGACATTTCTACTAGTGCGAGAGTCCAGGATCGGAGACCATAGCTTCAGAATAAAAGGATGTACCTTGAGGAGGAATTTCTTTAGCCAGAGGGTGGTGAATCTGTGGAATTAATTGCCACAGCCGGCTGTGGAGGCCGTCTATGGATATTTTAACATGGAATTGACAGATTCTTGATTAGTGAGGGTGCTAGGGATTATTGGGAGAAGGCATGAGAATGGGATTGAGAGGAAAAGATAGATCAGCCATGATTTAAATGGCGGAGTAGACTTGATGGTCTGAATGGCCTAATTCTGCTCCTATAACTTATGAACTTATGAATATGATATATTTTTTAAAAATCAAAAATGCTGGGAATTCTAATGATGTAATGATCAGATATGGTCACCTCACTTAGTCTCCGAGCAGAATTCCCCTCAGAAGTCTCTCGGGATTCGAAGAACACACTTGCCCATTGAAATTCAAGAGGAGTTCTCTTTCCCAAATTTAAATTATATGTAAAGAACGTTTGATACAAGCCTTGACAATGAATAAGGAGTCTTTAACACAATCCTGAATGATATATTAGAAACCTTTTAAAAACTACTTCACAATGCATAAGAAGCCACTTACACACCTGAACGTCATGTAAAAAGATTCATGAAATAACTCCATTAGGCACTTTTAAATTGTTATTCCTCAGTCAGATTCTGAAGTTCATATACCTGTAACCCAACTCCTTTACCATGTCCAAAGTCATATAAACCCATGAAAAAACATGGTTTATGATCTTGGATAAGAGAACCAGATTAAGTTGTAAAAACCAGTCTCCAAAGGATCTGAATTTACACAGTCAATAAATGTTTAGCAGCAAATTTAAGTAACTTTTAAATATTGTACAAAATGCATTGAAGCAGTATTCCTGTTTAGACATTCTTCAACATAATAGAGCAGTCTTCAGAAGCTGCATTAAGTATCCTTTGTGATTCACTATTAGATATTGCAAAACTGTTCAAAACAAAATGGTGGTAGTAGTGAGATGTCAAAAGATGTTCAGGGCAGTTCAAGAGAGGGATTCAAAACCACTCACCTGAGGTCTAATCACCACTACCTGACCATTCATTTCCCAGAACAGACACAGCAGCAAGATCTGGAGCTCAATGTATAGACTGTATTGAACAATTGGTAGAGCCTCCGAAAATGTTGCATGAATTTTTTTCGCACGGTTCATGTACTGTATATATTTATTATTTGAATAAAGTCTATTTTGAAATTTAAAAGAAAAAAAGAAAAAAACAGGACCACACGACCAGAAAAAATAAGTGGAGCACTGGAATGAAGTGAGGGAGTGTGCAAGCATAATTGGGCTCCAAGCCTTAATGGAATTGAAATATACAGCATGGTAAACAGGGCCTTTCGCCCACAGAGTCCATGTTAACCATAGATCACCAGTTCACACTGTTTCCATGTTATTCCACTTTCACATGCACTCAATACACACTAGAGGCAATTTAGTTTAGTTCAGTTTAGTTTAGTTTATCACTGTCACGTGTATCAAGGTACAGTGAAAGTTTAGTTTGGTTTAGTGTCACGTGTACCGAGGTACAGTGAAAAGCTTTTGTTGTATGCAAACCAGTCAGCAGAAAGATAATACATGATTACAATCGAGCCATTCACAGTGTACAGATACAGGATAAAATATATATTATTTAGTGCAAGATAGTCCGATAAAGTCGGATTAATAGACCTGTCCCACAAAGGCAACTTTTTAGGCGACTGCAGGAGACTATGCAGTCGCCACATGGTGGCCACATGTCACCACATGTTCGCGGGTGGTTGCCGGGGAGTCGCC
The DNA here is from genome assembly GCF_028641065.1 of Leucoraja erinaceus. Taxonomy (NCBI): domain Eukaryota; kingdom Metazoa; phylum Chordata; class Chondrichthyes; order Rajiformes; family Rajidae; genus Leucoraja; species Leucoraja erinaceus. The sequence goes on along the minus strand of NC_073397.1, from coordinate 11,929,603 downwards.
TTTGTGGTTGTGAGGAGTTCCCGCATTCTGGGAACTAGTCGCGGCCTCATTATGGTCGCCACAAATGTTTCAACATGTTTAAAAATTAGCGGCGACCAGAATGAAGCCGTCATGGGGAGTAGCGAGAATTCTCATGCCGTAGGTGGGTCGCCAGGAGGTCCTAGAGGGTTGCCAGGCGGACTGCATTCAAGCTGACCTCCATGAGAGGACCGTTCAGTTGCCTGATAACATCTGGGAAGAAACAGTCTTCCAATTTGGAGGATGCCAATTACCTTACAAACCTGCGCCTTTGGGATGTGGGGGGAAACCAAGTGTAAACCACGCAGTCATAGGGAGAACGTGCAAACTCCACACAGTCAGCACCCCAGGTCAGGATCATACCTAAGACTCTGATACTATGAGATAGCAGCTCTACCAGCTGCACCACTGTGCTGTCCTCTATACATGGTATGGAAAAATTGACATGTAAATCCTATAGATCCTTCTGTCGAATAGAGTTGACTATCAATCAGGCAGCATCCTAATAAGTTATTGTGTGCTCCCACTTGTATCCATCATGAGAGTATCTGTAATGCTGGCATTTAAGAGGCTTTTAGATTGGATCTAAAAGGCTTTCAGAGAGGCACATAGATATGTAGTGAATGGATGTGGATCATGTGCACGTTTAACTTGGCACCATGTTTGACACGGTCATTGTGGGCCGAAGGGCCTGTTCCTGTGCTGTACTATGTTTTATCAAGCCCTCACCTCACAAGGCCTCATTAAAAAAGGCCAAAATGTCTTATTTCACCTTACAATGTCTAAAATATATTTACCTTTAGGATCACCAATATTTTCTTGGAATTTAGTGTTTTAAAGACAAAATAACCCAAATGGAGCCCTGTTGCTGTAAGTTTCTAGGTTCTAAGCTTTTGTAAGTTTCTACAAACTTGTTCAAAGGTTATTAACATGCAGGTGCATAAACGTCTTGTGTGGGAGGCGTAGATTCAGATCTTGAATATGCCAAATCTAATTCCATAATCTCTTCCTGGTGGTTTACAACAAGCTTGCCATCAGGTACCCAAGAGCTGAATGAAGGGATCAGATTTTTTATATCTGCATTTAAATAGCTGTCCCCACGAAAAATCCCCACCCCTTCCGTTTAAAAAAGTAGCCGCATTATGTTTAATGCATTGAAATAACATTTCACCTCTCTCAGGACATCACAAAGCAGTATCTAGCAAGTTTAGTCATAGCTGCATAGAGAGCACAAAGAGCGGCACAATGGTACAGCAGTAGAGTGGCTGCCTTACAGTGCCAGAGACCCAGGTTCGATCCTGACTATAGGTACTGTCTGTATGGAGTTTGTACGTTCTCCCTATGACCACATGGATTTTCACCAGGTGCTACGGTTTCCTCCCACACTCCAAAGACGTGCAGGTTTGTAGGTTGATTGGTTCTGTAAATTGTATGTAGAACTAGTGTACAGGTGATCGTGGTCAGTAAGGACTCGGTGAGCCAAAGCAAAGATCCTATAGCAAGCAAGATAGATCACTCGACAAAAAAGATGTAGTACGGTCATGGGCAGATTCATGAGTAATTTTCGGCCCCATTTCCGTAACCGGCTTCCGTCTCCGCACCAAGATCCTATAGGATACTAGTGCAGAGACGGAAGCCAGTTACGGAAACACCCTCGTAAAAATAAAAGTTATTTGGGAAAAATCTTCTACTCATTTTCAGAATTATAATTTATTAACACAAACTGTTCCCCCGCAACGTTGATTACTCTGCGAGTCGGGTCGGGTCGAGTCGGGTCGGGTTACTGAAATGGATGAAAAAAAGGCCCACATTCCGCTTTGTTGCGTACTACACGTCAGCCCAGTGCATTTAGAAGGAGTGGTCTATCTTGCTTGCTATAGGATCTTTGGGCCAAAGGGCCTGTATCTCTAAACTACCAGGCTGTATCTCTAAACTAAACTGAATTAAATGGCAGCCAATATGTGCATAGAAAACTCACAAATACACCAATGTAATAAAAAATCTGGTGAACAGTTTTCAGGGCAGTTTCTCCAAGGAATATTATTGATATTCCTCTTCTGATCCCCCATTCTTGTGGCACGTCAGAAACACTATCGATTGTTCCCAATTCCTCTTTACAATGTGGGCAGCAGCCCATTAAATGTTCCTGCTTCACTTTAAGAGTTGCTGCTTCAGTGCTCCCTCAGTCAGCATTTTGTGAATGGAAGAACTTATTCAAATCAACTAACCTTGGAATGTTTTGGCTCCCAGTTCTGCCTTTTCCATTTGAAACTTTAACTTAAACACGCCACAATTTTGTTTCTGGCTCCATTTTAGGAAAAAAAATTAGCTCTGATTTTGAAACACACTGCCAGTCACCTAGAAAAATGCAAAGTGTCTTTTTCTTGTACGTTATTGCACATACAGCTGTATAATCATTTCAGGGAGAAACTCTGGTTGCCCCATTGCAGCACAGATGTGGATGCTTTGGAGAGGGTGCAGAGGAAGTTTACCAGCATGCTGTCTGGATTAGAGGGTTTCAGCTACAGGGAGAGATTGGATAGACTTGGATTATTTACTCTGGTCGCCGGAGGTCGAGGGGAGACTTGATAGAAGTGTATAAAATTATGAGAGTCGTAGATAGGGTAGATAGTCAGAACCTTTTTCCCCAGGGTGAAAATATTCCATGTTAGAGGGAATAGCTATGTTGAGAAGGGGAAAATTTAATGGAGATGCGGGGGCAAGTTTTTAATACAGAAAGTGGTGGAGACCTGGAATGCAATGCCATGGGTGATGGTGGAGGTGATACAATAGTGGCATTTAAGAGGCTTCTGGACAGGCAAATGGAAGTGCAGGGAATAGAGGGATATGGATCATGTACAGGCAGATAGATGTACACTTTAACTCCAATTCCCACACTAATCTTTCTGTCCTGGGCCTCCTCCATTATCAGTGTGAGGCCAAGCACAAATTGGAGGAACAGTAACTCGTTTGGGCAGCTTACACCCCAGCTGTATGAATATTGACTTCTCTAACTCCAAGTAACCCTTGCTTTCTCTTTCTCTCCATCCCTCCCCCTTCCCAGTTCTCCGACCAGTCAGACTGTCCCCGGTTACATTTTATCTCTGTTTGCTTTGTTGTTACCTTCTCCTAGCTAACAAGGATCTATTCTACATTTCCCTGATCTCCACCCCCTTTGACATCTCGTTCTCATACCTTACGCTTCCTTATCTCTGTATCTCCCCCTCCCCTGACTCTCGGTCTGAGGAAGGGTCTCAACCCAAAACCTTGTCACTCATTCTTTGTCTCCAGAGATGCTGCCTGTCCCGCTGTGTTACTCCAGCATTTTGTGTTTATCTACAGGCAGATGAGATCAATTTAACTTGGCATCATGTTTGGCACAAATATTGGGGGCCTGAGGGACTGTTCCTGTGCTGTATTGTTCTTTGTTCCATGTTCTATGTTCCATGCTGCAGAGCAGTTAGTGCAGCTGGCAAACTGCTCCAGTGATCAAGGTTCAATGCGGACTTGGCTGCTGTCCTTGCGGGATCGGAACACTCTCCCTTTTCCATGTGTGTTTCTCTCCGAGTGCTCTTGTTTCCTTCCACATCCCGAAGATTAGCGACATCCCGAAGCAGGGTAATTGGCCGCTGTAAGTTACTGCTATGGAGGCGGGCAAATTTTGGGGAAGTAGATGGGTAGGTTAGCAACTGGGAGAGAGATGGACGTAAAGGATTGGTGGGCATACTCCAGCCAGCAAAAACTGAATGAGCAACTTTGGTAATGTAAACTAGAGTCAAATATAAACCAGAATAAATATGGTGGAGATGGAGTTCTATGGGGATTAGGGCAAATTCTCTTTTCCATAGCGATGGCGGTACAGTGGCAAAATGGTAGAGTTGCTGCCTCACAATGCCAGCCACCCGCGTTCAATCCTGATCTCGGGTGCTGTCTGTGTGGAGTTTGGATGTTCTCCCAATGACTGCGTGGGTTTCCTCTGGGAGCTCCATGTATTTTTCCCACATCCCAATGACATGCAGGGTTGTAGGTTAATTGGCCTCTGTAAATTGCCCCTAGTGTGTAGGGAGTGGATGTGAAAATGGGATAACGTAGAACTAGTGTGAACAGGTCTCAATGGGCCGAAGGGCCTGTTTCCATGCTGTATCTTTCAATTCAAGTCGGATTGAATGTGGTGCAGACAAGGGAATTAAGGCAATTTATTTTTCCACGGCCATTAATGAACCTGTTGGGCTTTTATAAAAATCAGCAATTGCCAATTCTCTTGTGTAACAAGAATTGGCTCACTGACTTACAATATTTGTGCCAAGATTTGCTCATTTCTGATTATAGAGACATTTTGTAGAAAAATAATCAATGCGGTTGAACAGGCCACATGATTTTGATTCCACCACTTTGATTCCACCACTTTGTATAGACTTATGCTTCCAGTTGTTAATAATTCCCTTCAATATTTCCACTTATGGTGATTCTCCAAATGGAACACAAAATCTCATTACATTGAAAGTACTGACAGACCTTCCAACAGCTCTAAATAGCATGCTGTTGATAGAATGATGGTTGATTTTGGATATTGTACCTGGTACAACATAGCACAAATAACAAAGTAGTTCGGCGTGGACTTTAAGGTGTTAGCGAAGGTTTTTCATTGTTTAAACCAGAACCTTTGTTCTTTGCTTAACTTTGTGTCCAAGCAATTTTAATCCACCAGTAGCTAGCCTTTGTTGTTTTAAGGAGAATCTTTATTGACAAGAGTCCAAGTTGAATACAATCATAAAAATAAAATAAAGGTATCAGCCCATTGCATCATAATTTGTAAATATGTTCAATAAAAGCAATGACATCGAGTCATAGTCATACAGCACAGAAAGAAGCCCTTTGGCCCAACTTCCCCATGCCGATCAAAACCCCCCATCTACACTAGTTCCATCTGCCCATGTTTGGCCCATATTCTTCCAAACCTCTCCATTCATGTCTAAATGTCTTTCATCTCAGTCAATTATAATTACAATTATAATCACACGTTGAAGCTCAGTCCATTGTGTTATGTGTAGTTGAGTTAAACAACTCTGAGTAGAAGCCATAAGAGCAACATCATCACCACAGACTAACAGCGACCGGATATTTCTGTTGGTGGAGTTGTGCATCTTTCCCACCAATTTTATGACTATTATCCTTTGTCATTTAAACCCTGACCTTAATCCAGGGCTGAGAGTGATGTTGAGTTAAGTGTTGCTAAGTGGCCCCTCACTGTTTATTTTTCATACCGCATCTACATCTTCCTGGTCAATGGAGTCAGCTGATCTTTATGAGCTGATGTTGCCTGTCCCGCTGAATTACTCCAGCGTTTTTTGTGTCTATCTTCATCTGATCAATATGTTTACCCTGAAATATTTGCCAGTTGCCAGGTTTTGAAAATCACAACTCATTCATTGCATGGTACTCAACTTAATTTATAAAGGTGAGCTAGAAATGCCTTTTCCAGGTGCAGGGATCTAAATTAATAATCCTTTTATATAATACACAACCTCTGAAGGAAGTACTTGTGCTGATTTAAATTCCAATCCTGTTGCTGTTAAACCTGAACTGCTTATGTTAGTTTATACTGCAGGAGGATTATATATAAAAAAGGGGACTGCTTTCACCTGCATTCAAGCTACATAGGTATTCAGGAAATTACTTGCGTGTTCAAAAACGATTGTTCATGTAATTTAAATCCTTTACATGTAAGCAACCACTTTAAAACGTTTTTTAAACTTTTTTTTTCATTCACTAAGAAAGTTGAATACTGGTTTTATTTTTGTGATGATAAAACCTCTTTAATATTTAAATTAAAATGAAAGAACTTGGATTTACATTGCACCTTTCATGACCCCAGAATGTTCTACTTCAAATGCCATTGACGTGTAATCACCGTTGTAATACAGAGAAACACGGCAATTAATTGACTCGCAGCATAGTTTCTACAACACCAAAGCATACCTTCCCCTGGCTTCAGATTTCACTCCTCTTCTCACCCCCTTTTGGCTCTTTTTCATCTCCAGCTTTTGTCCACCTATCTGCCATTCAAACCCCACTCCCCCACCACCAACACTTGCCGGGCTTTGTCACACCCCCACCACTTTTCCAGTTATCTCTCCCCCTACTACAACCAGTCTGAAGAAGGGTCTCAACCCAAAATGTCACCTATCCATGTCCTCCAGAGATGCTGCCTGACCCACTGAGTTACTCCAGCCCAGGGATGGGGAACCTTTTCATGTTGGAATGCCGTATTAAGTTAGCTGTAATCTAATAAGGCCACATCCAAAAAATTTCAATTAGGTATACTTCAAAATGTACATTATTTTGTAAAAATCTAACTACTATGTACTAACTTCAAAAAAATGAAAAAAAAATTGTTAATTCTTAAGTTAACTAACCTTTTAATGACTTTGTTGTGACTGCTTTTTGTGGCAAAACATTTGAATATTTGGTTGCAACATGGTCAGCTGATCTTCTAGATGGGTATCCGTCATTTGTGACCTAAAGGGCATCTTGATTTGGGGTAGGTAGGAGAACGTAGATTGGCAGCAATAAGTGGTTGAAAAGCAAGAAAGCATTTTTCGTGCAGGTTGCCAAAGATGTGGGTATTCTATTGCATTTTTCCATATTTTAATCGGACCTTTCTTAGCGTCAAATAAGGACTTTAAAATGTAATCTTCTGTGAGCTCAATCAATTCTATCTGTAGTTCTTTAGGAGCCTTGGAGGCATCAACTATGCGAGGTTGAAATGCTAATTTGAATGCTAAAAATGCTAATTTTGTTGAATCTTCTTTTACTCTACGTTATTTTAAATACTTTCATTTTAAGATTAAAATAAAAAGAATAAGACAAACAAAAACATATTAAAAAAAATAAAAGGATTTGTTCAACAAAATTTGGATTCATTCAAAAGGCCGCACTTAATGGCCTAGAAGGCCGCATGCGGCCTTAAGGCCACAGGTTCCCCACCCCTGCTCCAGCCCTTTGTGTTGTTTTCTTGAGATGGCATTGTTTGAGGGATAAATGTTGAGCGAAACACAAGGAGAACCCCACTGCTGTTCTTTAAGTAGCTCCACATGATACAAAGCATCCTCCTGGAAAGCTGAGTTAAATTTAAATTAATCACCAATCCTCTCATGCTACACCTGTCTCCTTAAGGAGCGAGAGAAGGGGGCTCGATGACTACCACCCACCGCCAGTCTCCACCACCCACGTTGCACCAAGGTGTGTGGATCAAGGATCGGCCTCTACAGACATCCGCAGACCCACAAGTAGACGACCACATGGAGAGGAGAGGACAGTCATACCCGTTTCGATGATGACACCATCTACTAAACAAGATTATGTCAAGAGGTGGTTGGACAAACTTACACTGTTTTCTTCAGAATGTCGACAGTTAAGGGGAAACCTGATAGAAGAATATGCAATTATGAGAGGGATGGATAGGGTAGACAGTCAGAACTGTTTTCCCAGTGTGGAAGAATCAAAGCTTTCAGGTATACCTTTAAGGTGAGAGGAGACATGTTTAAAAGAGACGTTAAAGACATTTGGACAGGTACATGAACAGAAATTATTTAGAGGGATATGAGCCAAACACAGGCAGGTGGGCCTAGTGTAGATGGGGCAGATTGGTCGCCATAGGCAATTCAGGCTGAAGGGCCTGTTTCCATGCTGTATAACTCTATGACTCAATGTTTAGTTTAGAGATACAGCAGAGAAACAGGACCATCGGCACACTGAGTACTACATTTAAAGTCCAGTTGAACTGCTCAGTCAAGATTGGCACCCATTCCTTTTCACAAGTGATGCTGCCTGACCCGCTGAGTTACTCCAGCATTTTGTGTCTATCTTTGGTGTAAACCAGCATCTTTAATTCCTTCCTGCACGGAATTGTCCTTGTTTGTTTGTCCATGGTGCCCAAATGTATCACAGCAAAATTGCTGATAATGACACAATTTAAAAAAATATGATGTTCTCTGTAATATCTTCAATATTAAGCTTTTTGCCCATATTAGAAACTCTGCAATAGTCATAGGGCCATACAGCACAGAAACAGGCCCTTTGGCGCAACGCCCATGCTGACCAAGATGCCCCTTCGAAGCTACTCCCACCTGCCCGCGTTTGGCCCATATCCCTCTAAGCCTTTCCTATCCATGCACCTGTCCAAATATCTTTAAATGTTGTAATAGTACCTGCCCAAGTTACCTCCACTGGCAGTTCTTCCATCAACCCACCACCCTTTGTGTGAAAAGGTTGCCCATCAGGCTCTTATAAGTTTATCCCCTCTCACCTTAAACCTATGTCCACTAGTTCTTGATTCCCCTACTCTATGCTTCAGTCAATGACAGAAGTTCCAACAAAACATATTGAGGCAGGGAGGTTTTTCCATTGATCTTAAAGTCGTGTTTGCACCAGTGTTCCTAACACATTGGGGATACATGTTGCCATAAACCCAATGTATATTTGGGATAGCCTGAAGGACGGTCTCGACCCGAAATGTCACCTGGTCCTTTTCTCCAGAGATGTTGGCTGGCCCGCTGAGTTACTCCAGTTTTTTGTGTCTATCTTGTGTCTATGGGGAGAAGGCAGGCACGGGTTATTGATTGGGGACGATCAGCCATGATCACAATGAATGGCGGTGCTGGCTCGAAGGGCCGAATGGCCTCTTCCTGCACCTATTTTCTATGTTTCTATCTTCAGTTTGAACCTGCATCTGCAGCTCATCCTACACTTTTGGATAGGTAAATCCAGCCTTTGGAATGATCATGTGAAACATGAAACAGTGCTCCTCTAAACCTTATCTAAATGTATCCTGAGAATTTAAATATGTGAGATGTGGCTCTGAACATGTATTGTGTCTTGCAGAAGACATGGCAGCATTAGCCACAAAAGCCTACACATCTATCCCTGCTCACGGTTCTTTACCAGCATCCTATTATGTTGGCCTAGATCAAAGATGGTCGCAGGAAAGCAGCTGTTTCAGAATTACTGTTTGTCAGCATCATAATATTGCTGAGGCAATTTAGGGTTCTCGGTATCAAAATACACATCCCAGTATTAGCAGGGGATGTCTGCATGTGTTATGTAGGTAAGGTATGTGGCATAGTGATTATGTTACTTAACTATTGATCTGCGGATATGATTTTAAATCCCACCATGGCAGTTTGGGAAATTAAATTCAAGTAATTAAATAATGATTTAAAAAAACTAGCTGCATGAACTGTGGTTAAAATTCCTTCTGGTTCTGGATATCTGGGAGGGCAGCACAGTGGTGCAGCAGTAGAATTACTGCCTTACAGGCTTGGGTTTGATCCTGATTATGGGTGCTGTCTTTACGGAGCCTGCACGTTCTGCCTGTGGGGCATTTTCTCCGGATGCTCCGATTTCCTCCCACATTCCAAAGGCATGCGGGTTGGTAAGTGAATTGACTTCTGTAAATTGTCCCTATTGTCTAGGATAGAACGAGTGTACAGGGTGATTTTTGGTTGGCGTGGTCTCAGTGAGCTAATGAGGCTGTTTCCACGATGTATTTCTAAACTAAACTAAACTAATCTGCTATCCTAATGCCGGTCCACCAATATTTTGATTCCTAACTGCCCTTGGAAGAGCCAATAAGTCATGTAATTTTGGGGAACCTAGAGATGAGTAACAAATGTTGGAACTATCAGTAATACCCACACCCAATGAATGAATGAACAAATCAAGTGACCGTTATTACAGACGTGGCCACCTTGTCTATCTTTCAAACTGTGCTTTAATCTTATAAGAGCTACCCAGTGAATTTGTGATGGAAGGAACTGCAGATGCTGGTTTATATTGCAGATAAACACCAAGTGCTTGGGTAATTCATCCGTCAAACAGCACCTCTGGCAAAAAAGGATGGGTGGCGTATTGGGTCAGAACCGTTTTTCAGGAGAGTGGGGGGGGGGTGTGGAGGGGGGACATTGGTGGTAGATTAATGCCAGAACAAATCAGGGAGAAAATCCCTCCCTCCCCCACCCTAGTCGTCTTGCCAGTTCCACTGTTCACATCCCCATATCCCTTCGTTATTATCTATTCCCCAGCCAACAATGGGCCATTGTGGGCTCCTTTCTTCTTTGGTCATCTGTTGCCAGCCCTGATTTGTTCTGGCCTTCTCCTACCTCCAGTTTCCCCCGCCCCCTACTTTCAGTCTGAAGAAGGGTTCCGGTTAGAAACGTCACCAATCCTTTTTCACCAGAGATACTGCCTGACCCGCTGATTTACTTCAACATTTGATGTCTATCCGGTGAATTTGTGTTATATTCAGCATTACTAAGCAGTTATTTGGCTCCATGGTGCTGGGACTATTTCTCTGCAATTGGGAATGGACAACTAGGTAATGGGTTTTTATTTCCACAACCACTCCAGCCTGACTGAAAGCAATCCTCATCCCACCTTGGACCATTGAATTTTAGTACCCAACAACTCAAAGCCTCAGTTGACAATATACTCAGCCATTCCATTCTATTTTACATCTCATTCACCTTGGCATAAAACTTTATTTGTGTGGGAAGGAACTGCAGATGCTGGTTTATACCGAAGATAGATGCAAAGTGCTGGAGTAACTCAGCGGGTCAGGCAACATCTCTGGAGAAAAAGGATGTAGACATGCAGACATCCCCTGCTAAGGATGTTTCGAGTCGGGACCCTTCTTCGGATTGCAAAACTTTATTTGTAAACCTAGTCGGCACAAAGGATGTTTTTTTCAATGAGCTAAAGGTTTCCTAGTAACTGAGTTGTTAACCTATACAATTCAGTGTAACCTTGTATAGCCATTGGCATTAGGCCTTGAACACCTGCCTACACCAGAGGTTATCCATCATCGTCGCTTCTCTTTTGGCATCTTTCATAAGTGCTAAGAAATCTGTTTACCATCATGTAAATAAGACGATAATGAGAGAATGTGGCAAACAGCATTTGGCAAAGGAACACAGGAAGGTAACATTATATTCTACATTTTGCCAGGTTGAAACCAAAAAAATTGATCTGATGTGCCCGTAGACTGCATCACTTTGGTTGTGCAAAGTCATAACTATTCCTTTCAGGCTTAATAACTAAATTAAGTATGAAAACAAAAGTAACCAGGAATTGGTGTCTCTTGGAAGGGAAAAGAATGTAGAAATGTTTTTTCGAGTTAACTGGAAATATTTTCAGCCTTTCAGATGCTTGATCTGGTCTCCAGAGACGTATCATGTGGTCTCAATGTGGCGAGGGAGAGGAGTGCTCTGTAGTAAATTAGACAAGAGTGGTGAAGAAACTCAGCGGGTCAGGCAGCATATCTGGACAACATGGATAGGTGCCAATTCAGGTCGGGACCCTCCTTCAGTGCTAAATTAGACACCAGCACTGTCAAATGTTTGGATAACAAAGAGATTTCAAGCTGTAAAAACCAATGAGCCATTTGGTGCCAAGGCATTTGGATAATGAAAGAGTGCCACGCTCTCCTCAAATCATCAGCAACATCATATTTTTTGAAAGATCAAGGGGGGAACATTTTGTTCTTACAAAACAATGCCTAGGATCCAGGGGGTATTAGCAAGCTTCCAACAATCAGAAGCAATAAACAGCTAAATTACACTTTCTTTCCTTTCACATTCTTATCCAGTCTGTACCTGCTTGGAGATAAAACATTTGTAGTCGGCATGAGATTCTTGTATTCTTAACTGCTGTTCAGGGAACAAGGATCCTCACCATCCAGGCCATGTTCATAAGTTATACAAGCAGAATTAGGCCATTCAGCCCATCAAGTCTACACCACCATCCAATCATGGCTTATCTATCTTTTCCTCTTAACCTAACCCTCCTGCCTTCGCCCCATAACTCCTGACTACTCAAAAATCTATCAATCTCCGCCTTAAAAATATCCATCCATGGACTTGGCCTCCACAGCCTTCTGTGGCAATGAATTCCACAGATTCACAACCCTCTGACTAAATAAATTCCTCCCCATCTCCCTTCTAAAGGTACATTCTTTTATTCTAAGGCTATGATCTCTGGTCCTAGATTTTCCCATTAGTGGAAACATCCTCTCCACATCCACTCTACCCAGGCCTTTCACTATTCGGTAAGTTGAAATGAGGTATGTGTGTCCGTCCCCCCGTCCCCCCCCCTTGCTAAACTCCAGCGAGTATAACCCCATTGCCATCAAGTGCTCATCATGTCCTCTCTCGCTGCTACTATTGGGCAGGAGATACAGAACCCAGAAGTCCCACATCGCCATGTTCAGGAACAGCTACTTTCCTACAACCATCAGGTTCATGAACTGACTAACACAACACTAAACCTACCTCAGCAACGGAACGCTAGGGATAACCTCCTGCACTACCGTGAGCATGTTTTCTAATTGTGTTTTGCGCTAAAGCCCTGTTTTTGCAGTTTTTTTTCACTCTCATAGAATTTATGTGTCAGTTATATATCATTAATGTTTTTGTTGGTTGTCTGAGTCTACATGCCAGATACTTTTATTGTATCTGCACCTCACTGCACTTGTGCATATGACAATGAACTTGATTTACTTACTTGACTTGACTTGAGGGTCCTACCACTCATTCCTTTGAGAATACAAGCAAGGTTACATGTTAAAACATATATCAGTTCAACCCATCCAGGTGTCCCATACAGAAGGTCTGTGACAGCTCTCTGTGGGACAGTTCAAGACAGCTCTCTCGAACACATCCCAAAACTCCACTAAAAAGTCTAAAATGGGGAGTTTGATTGCAAATATTTCAAACTCCAGTGATTGCCTATGTTTATTTTAAAACTTTTAGCATTGAAGCAAAGCAGTCAAAGCATGGTGAAAGGATAAAGAATGAGTAAGGATACGAGATCAAATTTCTGGCATGACTAACAACCATACTAAACCTTCCCTCGTGTTGATCGTATCTCGAATGAACATGAAATGGAAGTGAAATATCCAGAGTGGCATTAGGACAACAAATCATGTTGTTTGACCTTCTCCAATATACTCCAGCAATTTTGTACATTTGACAACACTGTACAATATTATTTGGATTGCATATGCCTTAGTATAATGTGTCTATCTAGTTCATCTCACAGACTCCCTCCAATCAGTAGAAGAAACCACTGCATTGGTGCAGACTCTCCATGTCTCAGGTGTCAGTACCATCAGAAACTCATTCAACTAAGTCAAGTGCACCCCTGGTGGATAATATGGCAGGACCTGTTTGCTTCAACAAGAAATCAAACTAACAACAACAGTGAACTAACAACAACAGCTAAAGTAATTACTTTTCTGACGGAGGATCTCAACTTGGTGAGAGGAGACAGAGAAATAATTCTACAAAGGAAAAATAAAGTGAGAATTGTGCATTTATGACTGACGTTAAAACCTTGTTCAAAAGCCCAACTTGAACAGTTAAATGTACATCTGACCAAAACGTAATGGCCTGACACAGAATCCTTTAACAATCTACAGGCAGGACAAGATTGAAACTAATTTATCAAACCTCCGAAGCAGAGGAATGTAATTTGTACATCATTATGATCTAGCAATCCATGTTAGAAATTGCGCATACCTTTCTTTTGCCAAAATATGGGATTAATGTCAAATACTTTAATAGAAATGAGTGAAACTGTAAAACTGTAAGATTTAACCTGCATTAGGCATAAACATGCCAGGAGAAAAACAATATTATAATAGTAAAGTATTAAAGTTTTACACCTATATTCCGAGTAAGCCACATTTCATTATTGATACCAGATAAACAAGCAAACATTTAAAGCTTTTTGCATCAAGCTATGGAGTCTTGATGTATAGATTTGAATACCAACTAGACAAAAGCAAATGGGTCTACAACAGTGGTTCCCAACCTTTTGTTGGCCATGCCCCACCTAATCACCTCTAAAAGTCTGAAGCCCCCCCCCCCCTATGTGATGATATATAATTCTTATCATTTAAAACGTTTCAGCTGAAGAAGCTTAAAATGCCAATACCTTGGTTTAAACAAGCTTCAAAAGAACATGGCATCCATGAAAAAGAAAAATGAAATAAACAAAAGACAGTTAAAGTTCTGAGCAAGAAATTACTGAAAATTTGTAAAAAAAAATAAAAATTCGAAAATTTGGACCCAGACCTCCTCAGTCGCGCTCAATTGCCCCCCTTAAAAATCAAATTGCCCCCCTGTGGGGCATACGCCCCACGTTGGGAACCACTGGTCTACAATGTGGAATAGGGCAGAAACAGTATGAGTCAATGAATCTCTGCATAACAGAATAATTATTCCTTTTAAGGAAAAGCATACTCAGATTTTTTTAAATCTTTAGGAGTTTAGGAGAAATTTCCAGATTGACGTTACACGTTAATTCATATAATTGAAATCAAATTAATGAAGTGAGAAGAAAATAAAGATCTCACCATCAATATACTGAAAATTATTTTAGATGCTTCCAATGAAACATGTTCACATAATCAAGTTAATTTTTCAGGAATGATAAGTGTCTACAGAAATATCTGAATACGGTCCTAGATATATTTAGTCCACAGTAAAAAAATTAAATGCTTAGTTGTTTGTGGAAAAAAGAAGCTTAATCAATGATTTTATATTTTGTTGGGAAATTGTTCTCGTTTACTCGCTCTCTCTAAGTGATGGCGTGAGCTGCAACATTGCCTTATCTGCGTCAAAAAAATCCACTTTATTTAATTCACCAACACTGATGTAGAGTATAAAAAAAACATTACTTTGACTGTGCCTTTGCAGAAAGTCATTATTATTAGGAAAGTCGAAACAATCAAAAAAATGCTTTACACACTTGCAGCGAATACTATTCAATAACAGCGACGCAGGGATGTGCGGACCTATGTAAACACAAAATGAATCCTCTGCTCATTATTTCGTGTTTATTTTGTTTCAGCTGATGTTCTCAAAAGCAGAAATCGTAGTTCTTCAATTGCTTCGAAGGCATGCGGCGCTTTAGCACACATTCCAGTGTCAGGCGATACCAGTCATGGTCGTATTATATTAATACTGCCAGTGAGCCGTTGAACGTCATAGAGTCGCTGAGCACAGTAGTAGCAGGCCCTTCGGCCCAACCTGCCCATGCCGACCAACATGCCCCATCTACACTGGTCCCACCTGCCCGCGTTCGGCCCCATATCCCTTGAAACCTTTCTTAAATACAATGATTCAGTAACTAGCTCGTTTAATGCACACATCTTGGGCAGGGGTGGTGAGAATTATCCTTATTTATGTTATTCCTGTGTTATTCCTGACCTTTGCAGTTTATCGAACAATTTCTCGGCCACCGAATGCTTGGAAGCTGAGCTGACTGTGCCTCGAACACTAAGCAAACTTCCAACTACAGAATCATCATTAGAAAAGTACAGCGCCACTGCCAATAAAATAAAATGTCGCCACGCGTTTGGCGAAAAATAATTTATGAAGCCGTGGTGTTAGCCTGAAAGGGACGGTCTGACCATGAGGATGTGTCTCTAGCCAGAAACTAGAGAGGGGTTTTTTTTTAAACTTCAGTAAACGTCAGTTGGGCAACAATAAAATGAATCGATCCGCCATCTGCAGACGAGTGGGGGAGATTATTATGCGCAGAAACACAGCAATCTGAAATGTTTTTTCCCATAACTTTAAAGTGAATTTTATTGGAATTACATTCAGGGTGACACAAGTCAACCTGCGAGCCTTAAATGTTTTAAAACATACTCTGACTGTTGATACAAGGACATGCAGATGCTGGTTTACAAATAGACAGCATCTCTGCAGAACATGGGTAGGAAACGTTTCGGGTCGAGACCCTTGATAAGTCCGAAGAAGGGTCTCGACCCGAAACGTCACCTCTCCATGTTCTCCGGAGATGCTGCCTGACCTTCTGAGTTACTCCAGCACTTTACCAGTAACCAGCGTCTACAGTTCCTTGTTTCACTGGTTTCCAAATAGGTTGATTTGCAAACTGGTAGTTTACATGTACAGACACACAGAGACAATCTCCGTGTTAATTTGTGGAATTTACATTAGATGTTCTCCATTTCTTCAGATATAATTACAATTAAGGTAGGCACAAAACGCTGGAGAAACTCAGCGGGACAGGCAGCATCTCAGGAGAGGATAGAAGGAATTACAATTACACTGGTCTTCTCTCCAGAAATGCTCCCTGTCCCGCTGAGTTATTCAGCTTTTTGTGTCTATCTACACTGGTCTATTGATAGCCCGTCCGAGTTAGTCATTGGGTGATACAGTGTGGAAACAGGCCCTTTGGCCCAACTTGCTCACACCGGCCAACAAGGTCCCAGTTATACTAGTCCCACTTGCCTGTGCTTGGTCCATATCCCTCCAAACCCGTCCAATCCATGTACCTGTCTAATTGTTTCTTAAACGATTGGATAGTCCCAGCCTCAACTAGCTCCTCTGGCAGCTTGTTCCATACATCTGGCAGCTTGTTCCACACATCCAAAGTTACCCCTCGGATTCCTATTAAATATTTTACTCTTCACCTTGAACCTATGTCCCCTGGTCCTCGATTCCCCTACTCTGGGCAAGAGACTCTGTGCATCTGTGAACTCAATTGAGTTTGCACTCAGTATGAAGAGTTGCCAAAACGGCAGCAGATAGAAAGCGTTACAATGTCCACCACTTCCGCCAGCATCATTCCCCCAAAACAGTCTAAACGGTCTGGGCATTGGCGATAAAACCCTATGGCGGCCTAGCGCTAACTGGGCGAGCATGGCGCTGTGTAGGAATTCCTCTCCCAGTAGGTTAAAGAGAGGTAGGTGGTGTCCCCACACACAATCCTTTACCTAACCGGTTTTGCCCCTCATCTGTTCAGCAACGAGGAGAAAATATCGGTTAAGGAAGCTGTTCCACACCACAGGGGGAAGTGGTGGCAGTCTTAACTTCATAACCTCGATAGTGTAACTACAATAACACATTAGATAGACACAACATGCTGGAGTAACTCAGCGGGCCAAACACCATCTCTGGAGAAGGGTCTCGACCCGAAACGTCACCTATTCCTTTTCTACCTTACCCGCTGAGTTACTCCAGCATTTTGTGCCTATCTTCGGTGTAAACCAGTATCTCCAGTTCCTTCCTACAATAACACATTACTCACAATCAGATTAATAATGCTGTTTACCGAACATGTATTCCACAATGGGCCACTGCACTGATACGCCGCTGCTGCAGACTAGAACTACACGAAAGTTGTCCAAATTTTTCGACATTTTCGTTCGAAAAAAGAATGCCTCGGTTCATTTGACTCGTGAAGCAAGATATATATATAACACATATTAAATAAATATTGGTTTTAAGTACCCTGGCTCCTAAGCATTTTCAAATGGTCTGAATATTGGCCAAATATATTTAACTCTCAACTCCCCTTTAAAGTAAACGAGAGGATCAGTCCAGCTTCGACGGTGTCTACGGCGAGACGAGGAACCAGCATTTCATCTCTGTCGGCATGTTGTTGCATTATCCGGATCGCAGGCAGCAAAAGGATAAATACTTTAAAAGCGGCTACAACTGTTCTGGCCCCTGTCTCAGTTGGACGCATTGGCTGGTTCTAGAGGATATCCCGCTCTGACGAGGCGGCTACAGACCAAGATGTCTTAAATCGTCAATAAAACAAAAAAATGTCTCAAATTAAAAACAAGTGGGAGATTTTTTTTTAATTTAAATTGTCTTGTTTGTTTTTCCCCGCTTTGGGCAAGCAGTGGCTTCGCCGGGTTTATTGATATCAATGGTCGGATTTGAAATCTCACTCCCTTCCCGCTTTCTAATGCAATTGCCAACGCGAGGTGGCTTTAGCCGGCAGCGCCCGGCCGTTTCTCGCCGCTACCTGTCACGCAAGTGTCCTGGGCTCACCGAGAACGGGGCAGCAAGCAAGTCGCCGGGTGGTCTATTTCTAACTGGTGGTTCCACAGAATGGCTTCTATCTGGACTTGCAAAATACCACCAAACGATCAAAGCAGAAAGATCCAACGAATAATATGTGCGTATAAATCACACATTCTCCGTGTACCAAGAAGCTCCGTGTTGATCTCCTGTGGTTAATTCCTACAGCGGGACATTCAACGGTGAACGTTTAGAATTATCAACTTGGGCTTGTCCATTACTAACTGTACGTCCAAACCCTTTAAATCCCAGGGTCTTTGTTCCTCGCGGAAGCTCTCAGTATATCCCGAGATTCGCAATTATAATAAACTAACTGAAAGATGTTTTCACCAGTGTACAAACTGTAATTCCCTGTTCGTCAAATAAACGTTTTGTCTTCATTACTAAATACATCAATACCAGTGTCACGAATGAACGGAATTGTTTACCAAAATTTGTGAGCGCAACGAAGAGATTTTAATCATGTTTAAATAATACATGGGATTTTTTTAAATAAATATTTAAAAGCACGCTCCGTGTTGTGCATGGAATAAACGGAATATTTTAATAGATTAAAGGTATGCAAAAATATAATTTCAGCGCGGTAATTTAAAACATTCGAAGGCAGAGCCGAAATGCATGATTAAAAACAATATTCAAATCCAAATGCAGATTTCAAAAATGGACGTAATGCCTGCTCCTGTAAATTATGCTACAAATCCTCACCAAGTGTAGGAAAAGTGATATTTAATTGTCCTTTTCGATTTAGTGTAACTATTTTCTGCATTGTAATCTATTTGCGCGTTTCAATAAAATGCACTTTGCGCTTCTGTCACGGTTTGCTCGCTTTGCAAGGATTACAACTCCTTCGAGTTTTTATTTCAACCTAAATTTAACACGATTGAAATGTGACGTTCTGTGTGGGGGTTTTGTAGAAAGCATTTTCTCCACGAATAATCGGGCGTCGCATTGAACAGTCAAGTATTGGGCAACGTCCATGGGTTTCTTGTGTTGTTGGAATTGCCTCCAAGAGATAATAAAAGCTCTTAAATTCTACGGAAATCTACAAGCAGCAGAATTAATTTGGTTTACTTTTTTTGTAAATCAAATTATATTTATTATTTCACAATGAGATTATTTCACATACGCAGTAGTAGGCTGATAGTGTTGTATTAAGGCAGCATAAACCTCAAGAAACTTTTTAAAGAGGTCTCGGAGTGGGGATGTGAGTTTTGCTGTGGACAAGGATAGGTGCATTTAGTCTTTTTGTGTTAAGTGTGCGACATCTACTGGTCAAGTATTGTAAGAACATGTTGTCCACATATTTTGCATCAATCAAAGTATCAAGTCAAGTCAAGTCAAATCAAGTTTATTCGTCACATACACATACGAGATGTGCAGTGAAATGAGAAGTGGCAATACTCGCGGACTTTGTGCAAAAAGACAAACAAAAAACAAACAAACAGAATCCAGTGGAAGTGGTGGAGGCAGGTTCGTTGGTATCATTTAAAAATAAATTGGATAGGCATATGGATGAGAAGGGAATGGAGGGTTATGGTATGAGTGCAGGCAGGTGGGACTAAGGGAAAAAAAGTTCGGCACGGACTTGTAGGGCCGAGATGGCCTGTTTCCGTGCTGTAATTGTTATATGGTTATATGGTTGTTGTATGGTTATAATCACATATTCGTTTACATATTAAATATTGTGGGCGGAAGGAAAAAGGGAAAAAAACAGCAATTTAAAAAAATCGGTAGTGGTACAGTAAAAGCTAGTCCCTGGTGAGGTAGGCGTTTACAGTCCTAATGGCCTCTGGGAAGAAACTCCTTCTCAACCTCTCCGTTCTCACAGCATGGCAACGGAGGCATTTGCCTGGCCGTAGCAGCTGGAACAGTCCGTTGCAGGGGTGGAAGAGGTCTCCCATGATTTTATTGGCTCCGGAGTTGCACCTCCTGATGTATAGTTCCTGCAGGGGGGGGCGAGTGAAGTTCCCATAGTGCGTTCGGCCGAACGCACTACTCTCTGCAGAGCCTTCTTGTCCTGGGCAGAGCAATTCCCAAACCAGATGATAATATTTCCGGACAAGATGCTTTCCACAGCAAAGGTACAAAGGTGCTTTCATTGTCACATGTGCAAATGCACAGTGAACTTAGTTTGTAACATCCAGTCCAGTGAAGTATTGCCATACCTAAGTACATCCCTGATCAGCAAATAGTACAGAAATAGTCTACTGAGTCCGCATGCAAGAGGCACCATGTTTTGGCACCATTTTCAAAGTCCAATAGTTTTTGGTCAAATGTTGCAGTGGAATTAAGATTCCTCTTCAACTGAAATGCCAAGAATATTTTATATGTAGTCAGCAGTAACATCCCGGTGACATGAATACTGATGCATTAACTGGTTGAAATGCTTCTGGGTTTAAGATTGGTAAAATTGTTCACATACATTAAAATAAGATTCATTTAAATTAATCTGCGTGGATGGAGAAGAGGAATTGTAAGAAGAATAAAGCTGAATGCTCAGAGTTTTATTCTTATATATTGGATGCCACAATGTATAGAAAAATGCGTGAACATGCAAGTTAAAAACATGTACAATTTGTATAATGAGTAATTCTTACAATGTGGAACAATGGGAAATTTGTGCGCATATAATTCACCTAAATGAAGGGGTCAAGGAAAGAGCATTCACGTCGCGGCCCTGTTTCCACCAATCTTTCCACCACTGCGCACAAGAAGCACAAGACGCGACCAGACAGACATCATTGTAAGCAGATGACGAGAAGTGTGTTCTGCTCTGGCTGAACAACTTCTAATCTTATGTGTGGACTTGATAAGAAGAACACGACCTAAATGAAGATAGTCTTGTTTAGTTAATCAAACACCTAATTCAGGGATACACTATATACATGTAATTCCCATCACCCAGATGTGGAGGTACATACAGTTATGTGCCACATAAGTACAGTAACTAGAAAAAAAAGCATGAGTTACGCCATGCTGCAGAGATGCTGCCTGCCCCTTGGATCTTTGTTTCTGGTTTCCTGATCCTCCAAAATATTCCAAATGGAATTTAAACTGGAAACCCACTGAGTGAAGGGCCTGCCCCACTTGGCCATCATTTGCGCGCCACTTACCCGACCTGGTAGCGTGTGGGTAGCACGGGGCGGGCGCATAGAGTGGCGTGGAGGAGTGTGGAGTTGCGCACGGTATCGCGCAGCGCTCCAGGATTTCGTTCTGCACGA
This sequence comes from Leucoraja erinaceus, assembly GCF_028641065.1. Taxonomy (NCBI): domain Eukaryota; kingdom Metazoa; phylum Chordata; class Chondrichthyes; order Rajiformes; family Rajidae; genus Leucoraja; species Leucoraja erinaceus. The sequence goes on along the minus strand of NC_073397.1, from coordinate 11,908,464 downwards.
AATCTTCGCCCGTCATCGGCCTGTCGCGTAAATGACGGCCAAGTGGGACAGGCCATTGATTCCAGCACTTTGTGTTCGACCCAAAATCTGAACGATGGTCCCTGCCTGAAACGTTACCTATCCATCACCTCCATTGATGCTGCCTGACCTGCTGAATTACTCCAGCACTTGGTGTATTAACCACAGTCTGAACAATGGTCCCTGCTCAAAACATAGCCCATCCATGTCCTCCAGAGATTCTGCCTGATCCACTGAGTTACTCCAGTACATTGTGAAAATATCACCTTTCCTTAAAGGTGGGATGGACAATCGTAGGGGACTTGGATTAAATATAATTGGTGATAGAGGGGTAATGGGACAAGAGAGATCACACAGGGGGTGATAGAACTGTATCACTCACTACCAGAATAGGTGGTGGAGTTAGAAACCTTCTGCACAATTAAAATCTGCAGGGAAATATACTGGAAGAGCCCTGAACTTCAGCTCCTGGGACCACATGCTGAAAGGTGGGATTAGGTCAGATAGCTGAGTTTAGTCTGACACAGATAGAATGAGCAAAATAATTACAAATGGGGTAAATATTATTTTATGCTTTTATGTTTCTAGACACAAATACACGCAAAGTGTAAAATGCATTCTCTCTTTAGTTTAGTGTAGAGATAAAGCATAGAAACAGGCCCTTTGTCCCACCGTGTCTATGCCGGCCATCAATCACCCGTTCATTCTAGTTAAATACCCAATGGACTTGACTGAAAACATTTGATGATGGTTGCACTGAAATTTCCAGATGTCTCTGAACTGCATTCATTTGCAATCGTACTCCATTTAGAAGACAATCTGCCTTTTTAGTGGTGTTTAGTTTAGTTTAGTTCAGTTTAGCTTAGTTTAGTTTAGGTTAGCATACAGCATGCAAATGGCCCTTCGGCCCACCGAGTCCACACCGACCATCGATCACCCGTTCACACTAGTACTATATTAAACCACTTTCTCATCCATTCCCTCCACACTAGGAATTTAAAGAGGCCAATTAACCTACAAGGCCACAGGTCTGTAGGATGTGGGAGAAAGCGGAGCACCCCGTCGAAACTTCCTGCGAGAACGTGCAAACTCCACACAGACAACACCCAAGGTCAGGATCGAACCCGAGTCTCTGGTACTGTGAGGCAGCAACTCTATCGGTTGTGCCACTCTGCCACTCTTAGAGTAGAAAAATTCGATTTTGTCCATGTTTCTATACACGCACAACACATACTGTAAAAGATCCGTGTCAAATTTTAAAAATGCAGTGGCTGGAGGTGACCACAACTGCACACAACACTGAACACAGTACGGCTTCACCAATGTATTGTACAACTAGCATAATGTCCCAACTTGTATACACAATGCGAAGGCCAGTGTTCTAAAAGTCTTCTACACCACACAATCTACCTGTAACATCACTATCAATGGTACTATGCACTTGAATTCCTAGATCCCTCTGCACTACAACACTCCCCACTGCTCGACCCTTCCCTGTGATAGCTCAGTTGTCCAGTATTTCACTAGCACAGTAACAATCATTTTAGAGTGACTGCTGGCTTAACATTAGTGAACCATTGTGAGAATACCCAGCCCAATAATGGATCAGCACTGGGGGAATGTGCAGGCATCCTCTACCACTGCACGTCACATAGCCTTCTCCTTGCCATTTTGGCAGTACTATTGCCATGTCATACTGTATTTCAATCTATTATTTTAACAATTTAATACTCTTTATTAATTACAACCTAATTACAACCTAACAGTATGAACACTAAATTCTTCAATTTTAGGGAGCTAAACTACCTTGAGATGAATTGTGTCTTCTTCTCCCTTCAACTTTTCCCTCTCTCTACCCAGTTCCCCACCTAGATTCACACCCATTTCTCTCCTTCCAACTCCACAGCCCTTTTCCAACTATATCCCTTCCTCTAGCTTCACAATTTGCTCATCTTCTATCCTTATCTCACATCTCTTGTCTGTTAATCTCTGGCATTTGTCCCACTATTGCCAATAAACGCTCCCCCCCCCCCCCCATACCTACCTACCCCCCCCCCCCCACCCTCCGACCTGTATCCAATCCCTCTATCACTTGCCATGCTTTATCCTGCCCCCACTTCTCTTCCAGTTTTTATACCACCACCACCACTGAAGAAGGGTCCCAATTCGAAACAGCATCTATACATGTTCTCCATAGATGCTGCCTGATTTAGTTTCATTTAGTTTCGAGATACAACACTGAAACTGGACATTCGGCTCATCGAGTCAGCGCCGACCATCAATCCCCTTACACTAACACTATCCTACACACTAGGGACAATCTTACAATTTTACAATTTTATCAAAGCCAATTAACCTACAAACCTGCACGTATTTGGAATGTGGGAGGGACCCAGAGCACCAAGAGAAAACACGCAGTCAGGGGGAGAACGCACAAACTCCTTACAGACAGCACCCATAGCCGGAATTGAACCCGGGTCTACAGTTCCTTGTGTGTGTCTCTATCTTTCTTTAACCTTTAGTATTAATGAGTATGTAAAAATATTCTTAACTCCTGGCCAACTGGCACATTTGATGAAGTGACACATCTTTACTTCATGGGTGTCAGACGTTAACGCTTTTATTGCAGTAAGAAAGATCATCATTCATGCATATCCGATACAAATGTTAGGAACCTGCAATTTTTCTTTACATTTTTAATATTTTGCTCACCTGTTATAAATATGCATCAAAACTAGCAATATATATAGACATGTTTCACTGAGGATCATTTATTTCTAAAACACTCAAATAAATTGGCATTAAGCACAAGAAGAATGGTTTTCTGTTTCACTACTCCTGAAAATCTGGTCTTGATGTGGCCTTCAAACAAGGGCAGATGGAGAACACTTGTAAGGCAGTCTGAAGAAGAGTCCTGACACAAAATGTAGCCTCTCCAAGTCTTCCAAAGATGCTGCCCAAACTGCTGAGTTACTCCAGCATTTTGTGTGGGTTTTTGCAAACCAACATTTGCAGTTCCTTGCATTGATGACATTTACATTTCAGACTTCCTAGTGCTCACATCTAGACTGTGGTTGGCTTACTTACACGTTAATTGATGGTCTGAAGCACTTTCCAATGTCTTAGCATGTGATGAAGTAATGTGAAAAGAGTTTTCTCACTAGCCTAGCTTGCCTTCAGAGTACTTCATTCCTGATGAGGGTTCTGGTAAAATGCCTATTATGCAACACGTCACACTGTTTATTATGAACTGCATTGAAGGAGCTTGTGACATAGAATCAAAGAGTACAGAAACAGGCCCTTTGGCCCGTCAAGCCAATGCTGACCATCAAACACCCCTTTACATTTATCCCATTTTACTCTGCCTAAATTCCCATCAACTTCTCCCAGAGGCCACCACTCAACCTACATACGAGGGCCAATTAACCTAACAATCATCTTCAGAATGTGGAAGGAAACCTGAGCACTTAGAGGATACCCAAACAGCCACAGTGAGAACATGCAAGCTCCACATAGACAGCACCGAATGTCAGCATTGAACCTGGGTCACTGGAGCTGTGAGGCAGCAGCTTCACCAGATGTACCACTGTGCCACTCGTAAATATCACAGATGATTAGTTCGATGTTGCTACCAGCCTTACTTCATGCCGAGGCGTAAAAAGTAATATGATTCCTTTTTCAAGTTTAGATAATATAATAATTTCATAAGGCCTCCCTAAATGCTGCTGAACTTATCAACAGAAATATAAAGGTGATTGTCACAGAATTAGGACAAGATATGAAAATGCACATTGACAGAAGATAAACCATGATTCAGTAAGAAATGATTTAAGGATTTGAATAGTATAAAACAAATATTCAAGATTAAATACCTAATTGAAGGGATAGACCGAGAACAAAATACCATGGATATGGTCAAACTGAACCAAAAACAGGAAAGAAATTCAGCAAATCAGGCAGCTGCTGCATCGAGAGAAAAGTCTATATTATTTAGGTTGATAACCTTTCATTAGAAGTGAAGTACAGTATCTCATTTTTTTTCTGTTGCAGTTTAAGGTTTGTCTCAAGGGGAAGTATGCTTTCATTTAGTTTTAGAGGTGTTGTTAATTTCCAAAAAATAATAGAAATCTCTAGTTCTTCCACACACAGAGACACACACACACTATATACACAGTTATGTATATACAGTACTATATGTTTGTGTAACTGTGATTTACATAATATATAAATATATATTTATATTTGTGCGCGTGTGTGTAAATGTGATATATATCACAGTTACGCACACATGCATATATTATGTAACTGTATATTACGTATATATATCACAGTTTTACACACACACGCACATATATATACACATATATTTTACATATATATATGTGTGTGATATACACAGTTATATATATACACACACACACACACACAAGATTGCAAAAACTCTGCACACATTCTCAATGTCTATGCATTCAATAGTGTCATACTCAGTAATGTTTGTACCAATCTTGAAATAAAACACCCTTGCCACTGATGTGGCTCCCTGGTGTGATATCCCTTCCCTTGTTTGAGGGGTGGCTCCACCGAACTCTGCCCCTCAATGCTCAGTTTTTAAATCGTGCAGAGCTAAGCATATTTTCTCACTGTGACCATCACAGTTTCCATTGCAATCCAGAAGGCCAGACTCTCAAGTCATTTTAAAGTGAGTAAAAACAGCCACGTAAACAAGCCAAAAAAGTCTTGGCCAAGAACTGTTTTTAAGCACTAAAATTAGTAATAATCCTTTGAAGTATACCTCTAATCATCAGTTTAAAATGCTTGACTACTGATTGTGACAAACTAACAGAAAAATAAACCTATTCATATTTTTAATGAGTTCCTGTCACGTAAATGTCGAAAGCCCAGGAATCAAAGCAATGGCTTCCCATTACTGATTTTAGAGGCAGTGTATATCATTTCAAAATAATTCCGCTGGAATTTTTAATTTCACATATTTACAGTGAGAGTATCAGAGACTGGCTGGAGTAATCACGGTAATCAAGGCAAATTGAATCATTTAGCTTTATTTTAACATTTGTAATTTTCTAAATTCCTTCCTGTTCATTTTTGTAATGTTTAGTCTTCTGTTGAATATCCATAATGCTGGAGAGGAAATGCAGAAAATAATGGGAATGAACAACTTTTTAATATGAACATATAAGAAATATGAATGCCTCTGCAAGTTTTCAAGTTTTATTACTGAATATTTTCAGTAGGCCCACACTCTTGCCATAACAGTCATCACAGCCATGTCTTAACCTGAACCATTGAAAAGGCTGGGCATTCATGATGTTAGATTTTGCCTGGAGGAACCCTATATTTAGAGTGCTTTTATGACTCGCATCATGATTAGATGTTGGAGAGATACAGCACAGTTTCAACATCTGGAGTAAACTATAGTGTGCAGAGTTTGTTGACTGCTTCACTCAGTTAAGATGTGAGCATAGAAACAAGGAACTGAAGATGCTGGTTAACAAAAAAAAAAGACAAAATGTGCTGGAGTAACCCAGCAGATCGGGCAGCATCTTTGGAGAACATGGATAGGTGACGCTTCAGGTCGGGACCCTTCTTCAGACACCTTCTTGGAGAAGGGTTCCGACCTGGAACGTCACCTATCCATGTTCTCCAGAGATGCTGCCTCATCTGCTGAGTTACTCCAGCGATTTGTGTCGTAAGATGTGAATCTACCGAGGTGAGGTCTATTGTATGGTCAGATTGACTGCAGCAGATGCATTGATCCAATAAACCACAGTAGCTTCGAAAGTGTTTTGAGGCTCGTGTTCTGAAAATAGAAAGGACTAAAATCTAAAGTCTTCCTCCATCATGAGGCTATCAATTTAAAGATTTTTTTTAACATTTAGCTTTACTGTTGCGGAGAATGTGCAGCAGTAAGGTCCATGCACAGTTACACAGCTAAAGCCATTTCATTGAACAAGAAGCATCTCCCCTATCATTTTAGAATCAAGTGAGGATGTGAACATTCAGAGTCGGTACACAGATCCAGGTACCCTTTTAACTAAAATTATTAAAATTATTAACTTTAGCACTAAATGTAAATAGATCCTTAAATGATCCATGGAGATGGTGCTCAGCATATTTGTGACAAATTGCAACTCTATCCGAGGTCAGGGCGGGGGGAGTTCCCCCCCGCCACGGGTACCATGTAATCCCGTGCTACCTGCTCCATGGTTGGATAGTCGGCGGCTAAACCGTCTCCCCCACCTGGTTTGCCAGGTGAGGAGGGGGCTGTGGACCCCCAACAGGACCAAAAACAAGACCTGTCAAAGGGCAGATGAGCTTCTAGCGAGCCAACGGCCATCCACACTTGAGTAGAAGTTGCGATCACTGTCATACATAGCATTGTAAGGCACCGTGCATGCCCGTTGATGTTTTCAACGGTGATGATGATTACTGCTATAAAATAGGGTGATTTTGATCAAAATAAGTATATTATCTTTTCATCTTGAGAGCGTTTACAATCTGCATTAGATTAATTCAACCTCTGAAAAGTTTATTTTAAATCTCCCTTTAAAAAGTTCTCAAGAGTCAAAGGGGTTAAATTAGTTTATTGTCATGCACTGACAATGGAATAATGTAATTTGTACTTGTGCCAGCTTAACAGAACTGTAAGTCCATGTCTGAGTAGTAATATTCTTTTGATGCTGTTCTCCTTTCCCAATATTATACAAATTAAATTTAAAGGCAGGGCTCTTAAAATTGTACTTATTATTGAAAATTACAACGTGTGTTTTATCATAATGTCTTCTTCTCAGACCCTTCGGCTGGATTGAGTGGAAACAAGGAACTGCAGAAGCAGGTTCAGAAAAAAGACATAAAATGCTGGCGTAACTCAGCGGGCCAGGCAGCATCCTTTACCTTCCTGTCCTGGGCCTCCTCCATTGCCAGAGTGAGGCCACACACAAACTGGAGAAGCCACACATGATATTCCGCTTGGGTAGCCTATAACCCAATGGTAAGAACATTGAATTCTCCAATTTTGGATAATTAACCAAACCACTGCCCCTATCTTCCCACGCCCCCCCCCCCCCCCTTCTGTCCTCCCTGCCACTCCCCACCTGGGCCCACACCTATTTCTCCCCTTCCCTTTCCACCTACATCCCTTCCTCTAGCTTCACAATCCGCATCTCTTCAATCCTTTTGTCTCGCACCTTTTGTCTTTTCATCTCTGGCCGTTGTCCAATCATCTGCCTATCAAAACACCTTTCATTTGTATCCACCTATTACTTGCCAGGCTTTATCCTGCCCCTCCTCTCTCCCCCCCCCCCCCCCCCCCCCACCCACCCCACAAATAATTAGTTCTGAAGAAGGGTCCTGACCCAAAACGTCACATCCAAATTCTCCAAGATACCACCGACCCCCGCTGAGTTACTCCAGCACTTTGCGTTTTTGTTGGGGCTGAGGATGACTTGCATCCATTCCAGATCTGTGGAGGGGAAGATGTCCGTTCATGAGTTATTTTCATATGGAATGGCTGTATTTTACCTGATCGCTAATATAATTAAGGATCAGGATTGACTACACAGACATAGCACACATAAAAAATACATAGACACACACACTCACACACACACACACACACACACACACACACACACACACACACACACACACACACACACACACACACACACACGCACACACACACACACTAAGCTGGCACATATACCTTCTGATCATACACAGACATACAATGTAGCCCACATCCTGTTCCTTAGCAATTCTTCTTTGACCCCCCCCCCCCCTCACTCTCCATGCCCCATTACCCCCCACTATATCCTCTGCCTCCCTCGCCCACCCCCACCTCAGTCCCCCAATCTAGTTTCCTTGACATATCTTCAACTACTCGTTATTAACTATAATAATAATAACATCTTGTTAACATTTCCAACGAACCCTAATACCAAAATCTTTTTCTCTTTGCTACTTTAGGTAAAGGGCGTCCATGGTTTCAACTCTGCTGGTTGGCTCTGAAGATAGATACAAAGTGCTGGAGTAACTGGCAGCATCTTTGGAGAAAAAGGATGGGTGACGTTTTGGGTCGGGACCGTTCTTCAGCCATTTGGATAAGCACATAGATATGCTGGGAATGGAGGAATGTGGGTTATGGGCGGGCAGATAAGGGTTGGACTTGGCATCATGTTCAGCTCAGACATTGTGGGCAGAATGGGCTATATTAGTGCTGTGCTGTTCTTTGTTCTATGATACTCAAAGATCCCTGTCTGCCATGTGATTACCAGCACAATTAGTGAAGTTACCTGACAGTTTCTGCCACACACCGGATACATTGTAATGTTATGTCCATAATGATAGGAGTCTGAAAACTACGACCACCAGGTACAAGAATCGCTTCTTCCCAACAACCATCTGGCTCTTGAACACTACACAACACTAACCTCAACTATAGACTGTCTGTGGTTGCACCAAGGATTGTGGTCTCTGGCGCTGTAAGGCAGCAACTCTTCCACCCCACATTTCTTTCCTCTCCGTTCAGAGTAACTTTTATCCAAAATGCACTGGTTTTGGGGGTTATTGGTTTATCTAATTTTATTGTATATTGTCCACTGGCCTGTTATGCCGTTGCAAGTAAGAATTTCATTATTCTGTTGTTGATACATAGGATCATTAAACGCTCTTGAGTCAAGAGTCAAGAGAGTTTTATTGTCATATGTCCCAAAACGGAACAATGAAATTCTTACTTGCAGCAGCACAACACATATGTAAACATAATACTTTGTAAACACCATCATAAACACCAAAAAATAAGCTTAGTATATAAAACCAAACAATAATAATACAAAACAAAAACAATACCCCCATGCCTATGTAGTTTGCAGCTTATTTTTGGGGCCAGCGAGGAACAAAGAACAACTAGGGGGGCTCTAATGAGTATTTTTGTAAGTTTGTCAGCACCAGATATGTGGCGACTCTTTGCATATTATATGCAAAAATAAAAATTTACTGCACCTAGGTACACATGACAATAAAATATCATTGAATCATTGTTGTAGTGTTCCATAGTCTGGTGGTTTTTGGGAAGAAGCTGCTCATGAACCTGGACGTTACAGTTTTGAGGCTCGTATACCTTCTTCCCGATGGCAGTAGTGAAATGAGAGCGTGGTCAGAGGAGTGTGGGTCTCTGATGGCGCTGGCTGCCTTTTTGAGGCAGCACCCCCTAGATCCCTTGACTCACTTACAAGGGGGCGCAGTAAGCTACATTAGAGACCATACAAGCCTTTGAGCATAATCTGTGACACATCCGTGAGCGTTTTGTAAAATATTGTGTGATTGTTCAATATGCATTTTACATCCTCGTGCATTTGCGTTTGAGGCGGCTCGGTGGCACAGCCTTACAATACCAGGGTTCGATCCTGACTATGGGTGCTATCTGTACAGAATTTGTACGTTCTCCCCGTCAACGCATGGGTTTTCTCCGGGTGCTCCGAATTCCTCCAACATTCCAAGGATATGCAGGTTTGTAGGTTAATTGGCTTTGGTAAAGATTCCAACATTGTCCCAAGTGTGCAGGATAATGCTAGTGTATGGGGTGATCGCTGATCGTTGAGCCTGTTTCCACGCTGTATCTCTAAAGTAAAGTAAATCCCATTATCATGGTGTGGCCTGTGGTGAATCAGGGAGGTGCTGGAGTGAACAATATAGTAAACTAGACCAAGTGCAGACCCGTTGGGTCTGCTCCCCCAATGGTGTGATCCCCCAACCCAATATTCCACCATGCACCCGTCTCCTCCATTGGAACTGAGCCCGTTCCCAAATGTAAGATTGCAGCCCTCCCCTGCCTGCTGCAGCAGTGAAAAGTTCAGTGTTCCTCTCTTGCAACTTTGTTTCGAAGTGTGTTGGAAGCTGACATGTAAATGGAGAAGCCTGTTTATTTTTGAAATACTTGGGGGTGGGTGGGGGGGGGGGGAAGGATTTGATTAAAAACATGTACTTCAACACGACAAAATGAAATGAGGAGCGGATACTTAGAAAGAAAAGCGGAATCTCTACCGAAATGGAAAATATCTCGGAGATTGAGCGTCTGGATTGGGCGTGGCAATGAAACAAAGGAAGAAATGCAGCCGGCAGCCGTACATGCAAATGAATCCATTCCGATTGGACATCTGCGAGCATCGGCCATTCCGATTGGACATCTGCGAGTATCGGGCACGAATCGAAAGGCAGGAAGGGATCCGTACTGCAGGCGGACGGACGGATTTGAGTTTTATATATATATAGAAGATAGATGGAATAGGGTGTCTGCAGTGGGTTAGAGTGGATTCACACTACATGCTGTGTTTCAGATCAGAATGGGTTGGGCCACTCACTGCATTGTAAATCAAAGATCCTATAGCAAGCAAGATAGATCACTCGACGAAAAAGACGTAGTACGGTCATGGGCAAATTCATGGGATATTTTCGGCCCCATTTCCGTAACCGGCTTTCGTCTCAGCACCAAAGATCCCGTAGCGGAGCAAAGATACTAGTGCGGAGACGGAAGCCGGTTACGGAAACATCCTGGTAAAAATAAAAGTTATTTGGTAAAAATCTTCTCCTCATTTTCAGGATTATAATTAATTAACACAAACAGTTCCCCCGCAATGTTGATTACACTGCGAGTCGGATCGGGTCGGTTCGGGTTACTGAAATGGATGAAAAAAAGGCCCACGTTCCGCTCCGTTGCGCACTAGACGTCAGCCCATTGCATTTAGAAGGAGTGGTCTATCTTGTTTCGCTATAGGATCTTTGTTGTAAATCACTGAGGCTCTAGTAGCGTGCGGTTTAGAACAGCAATGTGGCCTTATTTTTCTCTCCGGACTTCATTTAACACAGATGTTCCATGGGTTTGACCCACTGCACCAACATTTGGACTGAGTGTTTCTTTCTCACCGCATGAGTATCAGACTCTTTCCTCATTCACCGCTCTGTGGGGAAGGATTAGAAGAGGGAGGAAACCCTCCTTGCCAGGGGACAGCCTAAATAAACCAGCAGTTCTGCAGGTCAATATATTAGGCCTCATGAAACACATAAATCAGGCATGAAGCAAGCAGCCAAACTCTCACGCAATCTTAGTGGGACTTTTGGACCAATTATAGAACCGCTAGCTCTGATCTGCAGATGTTTGTTGATGTAAATAATGCAAAAATATTATTGCAGAGTTCCAACATTGTGTCATAATATTATTCCAGATTCCCTGCATCAGACCGGAGAGGTTGCTTGCTCAGAATTAATTACTCTGGACACGGAACTGCTGCAAAAATAAATAAAAGCACTTGCAAATCACAGACCACTGATTGTCGTTTGTATGTACTTGTGGAAATACTGTCTATAAATGCTTTCTGCTACTTATAACGGATTAAATTAGTCTGAATCGTGATTGCTTAAGTAGTGCATTCAATCAAACATAGCCCAGAAAAAGCACCCGCAATAATTCATTAGTCAAACACCAGAAAAAGCAAATGTAAACTCCAAAGTTCCGAACAATCCATGCAACGTTTGAATATTCTTCTTTCATTTAATTATGAAGTCAAACCGGGGAATTATTCATAGAGCATGCTGAGGATTGTAGATTCAATTGACTATATGTATTTAACCTTGGGTTATTTTCTTGACATCCAATGTGGATAGTTATATTCAAGTCACCGCTTTTATCTTTGATTAGAAAATTACTGGTGACATCAGGGTTCAGGTTTATTCACTCGAGGGTTGAGAACCCTTTTCAAGTCGAGCTGTGATGAAGTTTCAAGACCAGAGAGAGATAATTGCACATACTGGCAACAAACCACCCGAAGAAAGATAGTGTGGCTAAAAATATCAAAGATAACTGCACTTGATCGCAAACGATTGAATCAACTATCCATAGACTGACAGGTGGGAGTCTGTTGATAAGGAATAAAATGAAAATCAAAAATAAACTGCAGATGCTGGAAATCCGAGATTAAAACAGAAAATGTGGGAAGCATTCCACTAGTCAGGGGGCATCTGCGGAAGGAGAAACAGTTAACGTTTCAGGTCAAACACTCTTCATCAGAACTGACATGGAATTTGAACCTGATGGCTTTTTTGAAACGCATATTAAACACATTAAAGAGCACAGTAATAAAAGCAGAAAATGTTGGAAAGGTTAGGCAGTAGAGTGGTATGAAATCAGAATTAACAGATGCTAACCTGCTCATTACTTATAGCTACTTCTGTTTTTATTTCAGATATCCAACATCTGCAGTCATTTGACTTTGATTTACATTTCACACAGGAATTGAAAATAGATGTACATTTTATAACCATAAGCACTTGGAAGTATATCCTTAACATGTGTGGTGATTATGAAGGGTTGTTGTAAATGACTGGGGGATTCTGCCTTTAATTCCATTTGTTGTTGTTGTTGGGATTTTTGTTTTGTTTTGGATGTGCAAAATTACAAACACTGTGTGTATTTTCGATAAAAGTTACTCTGAAAAGAAATGTGAAACGGTAGAGTTGCTGCCTTACAGCGCCAGAGACCAGGGTTCGATCCTGACTACGGGTGCTGTCTGTGCAGAGTTTGTACATTCTCCCTGTGACCGCGTGGGTTTCCTCCAGGTGCTCCGGTTTCCTCCCACATTCCAAAGACATGCAGGTTTTTAGGCTAATTGGTTTTTTTAAATTGTCCCTAGAGCGTAGGTTGTGAAACTAGGATAACTAGTTTACGAGTGATTGTTGGTTGGCGCAGACTCAGTGGGCCATAGGGCCTGTTTCCACGCTGTATCTCTAAACGAAACAAAACTAAAAGCTGTGGTTGTTGATCTTCTGGGGCAAAGGTTAAGGGAGATTTTCTTTTAATGGTAAAATTTGGTGAAGGAAGATTGGTACCCAAAGTCACTGCTAACCAAGGCTCTCGACCCGAAACGTCACCCATTCCTTCTCTCCAGAGATGTTGCCTGTCCCACTGAGTTAAGGGGCTGTCCCACTGCGGCGACCTAATTGGCGAGTTTAGAAGAGTTTAGGAGAGTTTGAAAAAGTGTCATGTAGAAAACCTCCTTCGACCTCCTACGACAATGTTGAAGACTAGCTTCGACTAGCTCCGGGAAAATTGGACACCGAATAGTGGAGAGTGAAGACGACCTCCTTCGATCTCCTTCGACCTCCCTTCTACTATGTTGAAGACTGTCTATGACTGCCTTTGATTACCTTCGACTACCCTCGATTACCTACGAATAATATGACATACTTCGATTAAACCTACGAGTAAAAAAATATATATTTTTTTCATGGCGACCTTTTTTCCATTGCGGGCATTTTTCAGCATGTTGAAAAATACGCCGCGACCTAGCTGAGGCCTCGAGTACACGGGGACTACTCTCGAGCATGAAGAAGAGTTACAAAGACCTTCTAGGACTTTTTGTCGACCATGCTGGGAGTATGAGTCGAAGGCAAACTCATCTAAACTCGCCAATTAGGTCACCGCAGTGGGACAGCCACTTTACTCCAACGTTTTGTGTCTATCTTCAATTTAAACCAGCATCTGCAGTTCTTTCCTACACATCTATTTAGTTTACTTAAGATTAGAGATACAGCGTAAAAACGGGCCCTATGGCCCACCAAGTCCACGCTGACCAGCGATCCGCATTACACTAACTCAGACTACACACTAGGGACAATTTAAAATTTTTACCAAAGCCAATGAACCTACAAACCTGTACGTCTTTGAAGTGTGGGAGGAAACTGACGCTCCGTGCCATCCATCTACTAGTAACAGAAAATGTTTTTTTAAGTATCATGCAGGGGTGTCATTATGGACAGTAAAGGTGGTAGAAGCAGATTCACTAGTAACTTTCAAAAGGGGATTTTAAAAATACTCAGCTACTTCCTCTGCAGCTTATTTCATATTGGAAAAAGTTGTCCCTTAGGTTCCTATTTTAACTTTTATCTTGTACCTTAAACCTATGCCTTTAGTTTAGATATACAGCATGTATATCTAAATAGTTTAATTTAGATATACAACATGGAAACAGGCCCATTGAGTCCACACATCAATCATCCATTTACACTAATTCTATGTTATTTCCCATCCACTCCCTGCACATTTAGGGGTAACTGGACCAAGTGCAGACCCCGTTCCCCCAACGCAATATTGCACCACTCATGCATCGCCCCCAACTGCGCAGGTGCGGCTCATTTCTCCTCATCCCCCGGCACTCCTTCCTCCTCCTCTTCACCCTCCCTCTTCAATCCGTAGGGAGGGAGGGGGTGTAGAGAGGGAAGGATGGTAGAGGAGGGGGGGAGGGGGGTAGAGGGGAAGGGTGTAGAGAGGGAAGGGGGGGTGGAGGGAGGCAGAGGGTAGAGAGAGGGAGAGGGAGGGGGAGAGGGAGGGGGAGTGGGGGGAGTGGGTGGAGAAGGAGGGGAGTAGAGAGGTAGGTTAGAGGGGAGGTGGGGTAGAGAGGGTGGAGGGGAGAGAGGGAGACAAGGAGGGAGAGGGAGGGGGTAGATAGGGGGGGGTAGAGAGGGGGAGGGAGGGGGGTAAGGGGGTATAGGGTGATTTCACGAAAGGTCACTGGAGCGTGGATCCGCACCCACGTGACCGAAAATCTGAAGTGGAGTACATGCTATACATCCGGTACATGTTAGTGAATGGGACGCACTTTCACACCCGAAAAACATCGAAAACGGCCAGTTTTTGAGCTGGGTGTGCCAGTCGGGGGAGGCACAGCTACCTAGATTGTCAGTCCAAAAAAAAAGATAGAAACTAAGGTAAATTCAAGAGGGAGCTGAAGGTGCAAATCCAGCGGAAATGCTTATCGGACATTTGCCATGGAGATTTAAAGATCTAAAATATCGGGAATTATCGCGTTTGCTCGCTGCATTTCATCAAAAGTAAGGCATTCTTGACTTTTTTATCTTTATTGATGAAATGCAGCGAGCAAACGCGATAATTCCCGATATTTTGGACCTTTAAATCTCCACGGCAAAAAAACTGGCCGTTTTCGATGTTTTTAACGGGTGTGAAAGTGCGTGTTTTCCCATTCACTAACATGTACCGGATGTATAGCATGTACTCCAGATTTTCGGTCACGTGGGTGCGGATCTACGCTCCAGTGACCTTTCGTGAAATCACCCTATATGTGTGGCCCCTTCTCTAACCCCCCTCTCCCTCAATCCCCCCACTCCCCTCCACCTCCCCCTCCTTTTTTTTCCCTCTCCACCCCCCCCCCCCCCCCCATCCCCCCCCAACCCCCATCTTCACCTCCTCTTCATTCCCCTCCTCCTCCTCCTCCTCACTCCCCTCCTCTCACTCCCATTCCATACCCCAGCACCTACTCAGGTTGTAGAGCAGCATCAGGGAATGGAACTCGGCCTAGTTCTTGTACTCGGTCCAGCCCTGGCTGCGGACTCCAGCCGTCAGCTCGGCCGCTGCCTGTGCTCCAGTCCAGGCCCCAGCTTTATCTCTGGGCTCGTCCCTGACCCCGGACCCAGGCTTGTCCTTGGTTCCAACGGCAACATCTTTCTTGGTCCCATCCCAAGACCCGGGCTCGGCCCTCACTTCAGCTCCAGCACCAGGCTCGGCTCCAGCCCAGGCCCAGTCCCCGGGCTCGGCCCGTGGCAACCACCCCCCCCACCAGGTACCGGCCGGTCGTCGGGCGTCGAGCACTGACAGCCGCCGGCTCTCCTAGTTCACTGCGAGCACTAGCGTGGCCCTCCCGTCCAGAGTGGCCGTTGTGCTTTGCGAACTGCTGTTGAAGCGCTGGAGCGCCCCTCCCCCCCAGAGTGGGGGAGTGCATTGTGACGTAATTCAGATTTTTTTTGCAGAAATGGGAGAGCTTTTGCGGCTAATTTTAAAATTTCAAGGATTAATAACTTCGGAAATATAGGTGGGAATGCGACGGGATGATGTTTATCGCCACCATGGGAAAAATGTGAGTTGGATGTGTGAAAATGGGAAGGCTGTGGCCTAGTGTTTGGAAGAAGATTGCAAAACCAGATTGACACAGAGACACATCGTGGGCAGAACGTGGGCCCAAACGCAAACAATAGGAAGACTTTTAGTATTATAGAGATTTCACAGAGACAAAACCCACGCGATCATGGGGAGAATGTAGAAACTCTGTACAGACAATACCCTTATTCAGGATTGAACCTGGGTCCCTGGCGCTGTAAGGCATCAACTCAACTGCTATGCCACCCTGCAGCCCTACTGGAACAGCAGAAACCTGAACCAGTCTTAAATATATTTTAAAAGAACATTAACACTTTTCAGTCCTTTTTTACACAGCACAAGCATATATATTTGCAAAAGCTGACCCAAAATGATGAGTAATTGCATTGCTATCACAGTAGCCTTTCATGTCTCCTCACACCCTCCCCCATCAAACCCCCCCCCCCCCCCCCCATCCCCTCATCCATAAGAAGACCACCCATGAGAAATCATTGAAAATATGCAGCCAACTGCTTTGAACAGATGTTTCAATTAAATATAATCTGAAACTAATGGAGGTGCCATCTGTCAGGGAGGAGACAATGCATTTTAAAAATGTAGTGGGGGAGTGTGCCACATTTCATTCCTGCTATTATGGGTTTTATTATAATAAAGTAGTCTCACTTCTGTAAGGTGCACCAACAGAACTGTAAAATTATTCAGCTGCTGTGTGAGCTGGTTGCGTGCTGGAATGCAAAACCCTGAGAGTTTTTGTTGAAAATTAAGGCAGTCCTAAATCGTGCCATTTTAAGTATAAAACTAGCAGTCAGTAACCCGCATCTAACTGCCCATGCCTGATGGATGAGATAGCTGTGAAATTATTGACACACATCGGCACGGTGACGGAGCGGTATACCCAGCTCCAGAGACCCAGGTTCAATCCTGACTTCGGGTGCTGTCTGTATGGAGTTTGTACGTTCTCCCCTTGACCACGTGGGTGTTCTCCGGGTGCGCCGGTTTCCTCCCACATTCCAAAGACGTACGAAAGGGTACAATACCACTTTATTTATCCCAGAGGGACATTAGTCTGACATCAGTCAAAAGATACAAAGCTTTGAAAGCGTCACATGCATTATAATAATAATAATGAAATAATAATGAAATGATGAATAATAATGACATTTAAATTACCAGTTATTGCACAGCACATATGTAATATTGCACAAATATGAAATTAAATTATCGAGTGCAAAGGTCCTGGATTAGAGATGTGCAAAGAAGGATTGGGGGGGGGGGGGGGGGGGGGGGGGAGGGAGGCGGGGGGGAGGGGTTGGGGGGGGGGGGGGGGGGGGGGGGGAGGGGGTGGAGGGGGGGAGGGAGGGAGTCAGTCTACCTCACAACAGCAATCGGAGGAGTTGTACAGATTGATAGCCACTGGGAAAAAGGATCTCCTGTGGCATTCAGTGCTATACCTTGGTGGGACCAGCCTGTTGCTGAAGGTGCTCCTCAGGTTGACCAGTGTGTCATGGAGGAGGTGAGATGTATTATCCAAGGTGCTCCGCAGTACAGGTTTGTAGGTAAATTGGCTTCGGTAATATTTGAAATTGTCCCTAGTATGTCGGGTCGTGTTAGCGTCTGGGTTCCCTGTTCGGCCTGGACTCAGTGGGCCGAGGGGCCTGTTTACAGGCTGTATATCTAAAACAAAATAAAACTAAGTCTAAGTCTCTTGCTAACACACACGGGTCTGAGTTGCAAAGGTTTGGTTCTGATTTCTGCATTTATCAACTGTAATAAAAACCATAAGGAAAAGCTAAAATGAAAGTAAGAAATTTGAGAAAAGGCCAAAAGATTGAGGCTAGAAGGGTGAGGAGGGAATGTGCAAACTTGCTTTCCCTCTCTCGACATCCCCTCACCCTTCCCAGTTCTCCGGCCAGTCTTACTGGCTCCGTCTACATTTTATCTCTGTCTCGCCCACTATCCTGACATCAGCCCGAAACGTCACCCATTCCTTCTCTCCAGAGATGCTGCCTGCAGCTTTTTGTGTCTATCTTACTGTAAAGGAACATCAGCAGCAAAATAATCTCACTTGCATCTAGTTCACAAATCTTTGTTCACACGGGGGAGATGCCGAGAAGGAAGCTGGACCCTGCAGCGGAGGGGGGGGGGGGGGGGGGGGGGGGGGGGGGATTGTCTAACCTGCTTCCACCAGCAGCGGCAGGCAATAGTAGATAGGACTGTTCAGTGAACTTTTGTAACTTTGTCAGTGCAGGAAACGTGGCGATACTCGTGTGCTGCCTAGTGAGGTCTGCTGTATGATTTTACCAGGTTGCGTGCAAAACAATGCATTTCACTGTGCCTTGATACATGTGACAATAAAGTATCATTGAATCATTGAACTGAATTGAATCATTGACTTCGGTCAAAAATATTACAGTATGAGCCATGTACAATCAACCTGGGAATGACCCAAGGTAACACCACGTTCTATACTTTTACAGTCTTTCGCAACAAGTATGCTAGCATGGTGGTGAAAAGACGGTAAAATGGGCCCAACTTCATATTGCTTGGTAATATTTTTCTTGATTCAAAAATCAGGATCTAAGCTATAGTTCAGTTTATGCGACACATTACTGACAAAGACGGCGGAACCAACACAGAGTGCGGGAGCAGCTAGGTGAAGCGTTGTCCTAGCATGAGCTGAGGGAGGCTTGCCTGTGATACGGTGCCACAAGTGAAAGCTACATGCTTCTTAATAGAGAGACCAAACAGTAACTAACAATTCATGCTACGTGTACATTTCAGTCATGATGATGAATATCACTTAAAAAGAAAATTAACATTGGAGTACAAATAACCCAGTAATAGATCCAAATGAATCTTCCAGCTATTCCAACCATGAAAGAAGGAAAGACAATGACCTTTGCAGATCTGAGTTCAATCACAAAAGTAGAACAGTGGCGCAGCGGAAGAGTTGCTGCCTTGCAGCGCCAGAGACCCGGGTTCGATCCTGACTCCAGGCACTGTCTGTACATAGTTTGTGCATTCTCCCTGTTTTCTCCGGGTGCTCCGGTTTCCTCCCAGACTAAAAACACATACAGGTTTGAAGGTTAATTGGTTGCTATAAATTGTAAATTGTCCTGAGTGTGTAGGATAGTGCTAGTGTACGGCATGTGAGCCAAAGAGCATGTTTCCACACTATATCTTTAATGTCCAAAAGTAAAGTCTACAGGTTATCATATCTTCCTAAATATAAAAAATACATAAGACTCTAGTAACTTACGATTAAAAAAATCTTGTTAAAATCCCCTTTAACGGCTTTCCCTGACCTACCTGTGACAGATGCTCTGATAATCATAGAACACATAAAAACCAGCAATGCTAAACTGATGCATGGTGCTACCCCTGTACCATTGACGGTCAGGGTCTTCCCTTTGCTACTCTCCCAATGAATGAACGCACAATCCACAACTGTGTCAATGTACCCTGTCCCTGGTGAAAAATCCTGCAAGCACCAAAGTGTCTATACAGGTAGTGATGGTGAAGACACTCAGGCCTAAGTGCATGCTCCCTGGACTGAGAACTAATTCACGATTCCCAAAAGACATGAGGCTGGATTGAATCACAGATTAACGTATGGTGAGCGGTTGATGGCACTGGGCCTGTACTCACTGGAGTTTAGAAGGAACCTTTTGAAACTTACAGAATATTGAAAGGCTGGTATAGAGTGTATATGTGGACATGATGTTTCAACCAGTGGGAAGCTCGAGGACCTGAGGGCATAGCCTTCAGAATAAAAGGACGTACCTTTAGAAAAAAGACGAGGAGGAATTTCTTTAATCAGATGGTGGTGAATTAGTGGAATTCATTGCCACAGATGGCTGTGGAGGCCGTGAATGGATATTTTTAAAGCGGAAATAGACAGATTCTTGATTATTAAAGGTGTTAATGCGGAGATGGCAGGAGAATGGGGTTGAGAGGGAAAGATAGATGGCCATGTTTGAATAGTGTGGCAGACTTGGTGGGCTGAATGGCTTAATTCTGCTTCCATGACATAAATCAGAAAAAAATCAGGAACGACAGAAGCCCAGATCAAACATGCCCTCTTGCTATTTGAATGGAGATAAATGAAAGGTTGCTGCTCAATCCCTGCATGGGAAGCAGGTAGATGAAATATTGTAATAAAACAGCCTGCCCTCTTTTTACACTCATTGACCACAACAAGCTGGTTGTCCAGCTCTTAAGAAACCTGGCAGCTGAAAGGCAAAAATAACGAAATCCATGAGGTGGGTACTTTTACGCCATTGCTCCCAGGCCAGGAGGACCAGAACGGTTACACCAAGCTTCAGTCCTGCCCCAGTAAACAGAGCTTCCTCATTCCGTCATGCCCCCCCCCCCACTGACCTCCACTCTGCCCTGACCAGCCACAGCAGAATCCCCTCTCAACCACCATCAGATTCCCAGGCCATCAACAGATCTAATCAGCTCTAATCAGCTCTAATGCTCCACCCTTCGATCCTGGCCTCGGGTGCTCTCTGTTTGGAGTGTGCATGTTCTCGCTGTGACCGTGTAGGTTTCCTCCAGGTGCTCCGGTCACCTCCCACATCCCAAAGACGTAGGTTAATGGGCCTCTTTAAAAATTGCTCCTAGAATGCATTGGCATAACGTACAACTAGTGTGCATGGGTGATCAACAGCCAGTGTGGACTCGTTGGGCCGAAGGGCCTGTTTCCATGCTGTATCTCTACACTAAACTCAACCTTGACCATTACTAAACCATCCTTCTGTTCCCACTTGAGAGGCATAGATACCACAAAATTTAATCTCCTTGATCCTAAACCAGCAGTGGAAGCATTCCCGTTACCACAACGCCACCCACATCCCTTCCGGACTTCCCACCCACCCCGTTAATGAACGCGCTCTCTCGGACTACTTCCCATCTGAAAGGCCTCCAACCTGTCAGTCAGACCTTTCAACCTTAACATCAAATTCTGCAGGACATCCCAACCTTTTGGGTTTCCCGACCATCGCAGCCAATTAGCACTGATCCACACATCACAACCAACATACTCCGTCCAAATTCTGGGTCCAGCATTCTAAATTAAAGAATTGTTTAGGTTGGTGTTACAATGTATGGGTCCGTCCACTATCAGTGTGAGGTCTAGAAGACCAAGTTGCTGGCTCGGTAATAACGGCCCGCAGATGTTCTTCTTCCACCAGACCTCAGACAGCCGCATCTCAATTCTGAAAATCTAGAAAGAGGAAAAAATATTTTTTTGTGATAATATGCTGCTTTTAGAGGCAATCAATACTCTTGATTCCAATCTCTCCTACATAACATGTATCATAGAAAACCAGAAACTGATTGCGTTAACCTCTCTCAAGCCCAAGTATACAATATTTTGTAATCAACTTTTTTCCTTTTCTCTCCAAAAACCTACTTTCCAGATTGGGCATGGGACAATGAGAACTATCTGGAGGTCAAAGCTTCCCTCGGTGACCATATTCATCATGTTTGCAACATTTTATCACAGAAGTCATCTTTAGACTTTAGAGATACAGCGTGGAAACAGGCCCTTCGGCTCACTGATTCCCCGCCAATCATTGATCACCCCGTACATTAACACTATCCTACACAATAGGGCCAATTTACAATGTTCCCAATGCCAATTAATTTGCAAACTTGTACATCTTTGGAGTGTGGGAGGAAACGGGATTACCCGGAGAAAACCCACGCGGTCACGGGGAGAATGAACAATACAATGCAATGGAACTACATAGATCCATCTAAGATTGACTATCAAAGATTGATAGATCGGTCATAGTTTAGATGGCTCATGTTGGTCGGCATGGGTAAGTTGGGCCAAAGGGCCTGTTTCCACTCTATATAATCTATTGACCCTGTGGACAACACATATTATAAAGAGGTTGTATAGTGGCAACTTCACCAGTTGTCTTCAATGTTGGGCAAAATAGAGTAAAATTACTCTGCTCAGGTCCTGCCTGCAACTCTCTGCTTACATTCTTTATACCTCATGTAGACAGCTACATTGCAAGTATAATTACCGTGACTTTCTAGGGACCGGCAATAAATTGCGTAGGTCTTCTGAGCTATTACTCCCAGTACCTTTATTTCCAAATTGAAGCTGTTTTTCTAAAACATACATTAGAAGCCAATATCTCAATGTAAAAACAATCTACGTGTTTGATAAAAATGTACTTGAAATACATTGCCCGATTGGTGCGACAGGGTATAATGGGATTAATTGAGCAATGAATCTATACATAAGAAACATAGTGCACTAGGATAAAAACTTACTGCCTTGTGCAATAACACAGATGGCCCTTGCATAGAGTGCAATGTAACATCAGGCCATATACAATGCAAGAGACAGATAAATATCAGCATGCAGTCTTAAGACTTTAGAGATACAGCATGGAAACGGGTCCTTCAGCCCATTGAGTCCCCGCTGACCAGCAATCACCCCACGCATTGGCACTATCCCACACTCGAGGGGCAATTTTTACCAAAGCCAATTAACCTACTCCCCTGTACGTCTTTGGAGTGTGGGAGGAAGTCACAGCACCTGGAAAAAAACCCACGCGATCACAGGGAGAATGAACAAACTCAGTACAGATAGCACCCATAGTCAGGACCAAACCCGGGTTTCTGACACTGTAAGGCCGCAACTCTACCGCTGCACCACTGTCATTCTAGGGCAATGCATCAGGATGTGACCAACTATTATCTAAACAACAGCATTAATACAGAAATGTTGATATAAAACATATTCACCTTCTAGCAGAGAACAGTTTATCAATCTCATCCAGTGATTGACCCTTTGTCTCAGGAAGGCAAAGACTTATAAAAGCAACTGAAGCAAATCCCACCAATCCATAGAATAGGAACGTCCCAGCGAGTCCAATGGAATCTGAATGGAGAAAGAGTTGGCACGAGTGAAGTACTGGCAAGTGAGCATTTTTATTTCAAAAAATAAATTACATTACAACCAAAGGCTCTAAAACGCATTGGAACTTCCTGTGGTTATGTAATGAGCCACATTAATGCCAGCTAAAGCACAAAGGGTTGGAGGAACTCTGTGGGTCAGGCAGCATCTGTGGAATGAATGGACAGGCAAAGTTTCAACCCTTCTTCAGACTTTAGACTTTAGAGATATAGCCTACGGAAGCAGGCTCTTTGGCTCTCCGAGTCCACGCCGACCAGCGATCACCCTGTACACAAGCATTATTCCACACACTAGGGACAATTTACAATTTACAGAAACCAGTTAATTTACAAACCTGTAAATCTGTGGTCATTGGGAGGGAACCAGAGCACCCAGAGAAAACCCACGTGGTCACAGAGAGAATGTACATACGGAGAGCACCCATAGTCAGGATCGAACCCGGGTTTCTGGCACTGTAAGGCAGCAACTCTACCACTGCGCTGCTGTGCCACCTGGACTAATATAGAAGTGGGGGGAGAAAGCTGGAAAAGAGATGTGGGGGGAGTACAAAGCATGACAAGTGATGGGTGGATACAGATGAAGAGGGTTTATTTGACAGACGGGCAGAGTAAGTGACCAAGGCAAGAGTTGAAAAGAAAACAAAAGGATGTCCGACAAGGAGAAGAGGAGTGAGGTGTAAAGCCGGAGGGAGGGATGTGGATGAAAGGAGACATGGAGGACGGGAAAGGGGGGGGGGGGGGGGGGGGGGGGGGGGGGGGAAATGGGAGACAAATGTACAAAGGAAGGGAAAGGAGCAGAGTGACTGGATGAGGGGGATGGGAGATATAGGAGCACACCAGAGTGGGGGTGAGGGGCTTGGGAAAGAAGGCGGGGTGGATGGGTATTATTTGGTTGGAGAATTCAAAATTCACACCTTTAAAGCCCTGTCCCACGATACTACGAGTTCATTCCAAGAGTCCTCCCGAGTTTGCCCTGATTCGAACTCGGAGATTTGCGGTAATGGCCGCTCGTCGGTACTCGGAGCTCTCGTGGACATTTTTCATCAAGTTGAAAATCCCTTCACGAGTCTTCCCGTGCTTACCTGCCATGGCGCTAAGAGACTTCCCCGAGCTCCGACGTACCCGCTACGTTCATTCTCCGTGCTTACCACAAGTTTGATTTTTTTTAAACTCGGGAGAGCTCTTGGAATAAACTCGTACTGTGGTACAGGGCTTTTAGGTTGTAAGCTACCCAGTTTCTTCAAAAGATCTTTGTTGAAATAGCAGTCTACTGATACAGTTTTTGCAATGTAGTGAGTTGCAACATAACATATGTAGCAGCCAGTTTACACACTGCAGGTCCCACAAGCAGCAATGTGATACAGATCAGTAATTATTCTTTAAAATAATCAATGGGTAAACACTGATCAGGACACAGGGAATAATTCCCCTTTATTTCTCTGGAATATTTTCTCTTGATTTTTTTACATGCTCATCCGCGGTTTAACATCTCAAACCAAACTCATCACCTCTGACGGTGCAGCATCTCCCCGGTTTTGAACTGACGTGTCAGCCAAGCTTCCTGCACTCAAATCGTGAGTGGAAGGGGATTTAAACCTAGAACCTTCTGATGGTTAATCTTCACTAGGGGTAAGAACCAACATCAACTTATTGGGAGCTATCCACCCACCACTACCATCTTGAGACATCGATCATGATGAAGTATTCATTTTCCCACTGATTTGCTAAGTTACTGAGATCTCTTGATCCATTCGGTGCAAATGCTTTTGAGTCATTTTGATCGAATAAGGCCCAATGTAAAAACTACTCACCAATAACATCTAGGAACGTCATTGTGACAACTAGGTTTGCCGCCCAGTTGAAGCTACTGGAGAATGCAAATGCTCGGCCTCTTATTCCGGTGGGGAATATCTCACTCAGAACCAACCAGGTCACTGAAAAATCAGACAACTTTATGTTATGAATTTGGCATTATTGCCGCTAATTGACACAAGAATCAACGATTTATCAGGCAATCCAGGAACAACAGATTAGCGGAGATGGAGCTGAGCCACATGTTGAATCCACATCATTTGTCAGTCTTTGCCTCTATTTACCACCTCTCTCCCCCCCCCCACACACAAATACCCACCACTCCCCCCTACCCATATCCCATCAGTGAAGTAGGGTCCCAACCAAAAACATTGTCTACCCATTCCCCGCAGAGTTCCTCCAGCACTTTACTTCTTGTAATACAGGTCGTTCTGTTACAACATGTGTTTCCATAATAAGAATTGAGTACAACACAAGTGTTAAATTAGGGAACGCTATTTAGATTAAGCGGCCAAATTGGTTATAAGGTGCTTTCATCCACGATCAAGGAGAACATTTAAAAGTTACTTTGGAAAAAAGACCAGTAGAAAAAAAGCTGTCCTGTTTCCAAATACCCACCCTGCAGTAACAAGACACCACTGTCTCTTAAGAACACAGCTGCTACTTTAACTGCGGTGGCCATTGAAAGTGACAAGCAATTGTTTCTATTAGCATTTGTGCAACTAGACTTTATTAAACAGTGTAACATACAGACTTTTGTGGCTTTACATACAGACTTTCATATCTTTAATTTGTTGTAACAAAAAATAACTTCTTGCTTTGAGAAGGCCTGAATTTTTGAAAATTCTGTGGGAAAAATAATTTTGCTAATGCAAGTCTGAAAACCTCTTTCCCCAAACCACCTTTCTTCAATTGACACAACTGCCTTTATAAAGTGATTTTCTGTACCATGAGGGTTTATTAAGAGCCCAACTACCATGTTATAGCAGGATAGTGAAAGGCCTGGATAGTGAATATGGAGAGGATGTTTCCACTAGTGGGAGAATCTAGATCTAGAGGCCATGGACTCAGAATTACAGATCATACGTTTAGAAAGGAGATGAGGGTGGTGAATCTGTGGAATTCGGTGCCACAGATGAGGCCATGGAGACCAAGTCAATGGATTTTTAAAACAGGGATTAACAGATTCTTGATTGGTAAGAGTGTCAGGGATAATGGGGAGAAGGCAGGAGAATGGGGTTGAGAGGGAAAGATAGATCAACCATGATTCAATAGAGCAGAAGACACGATGGGCCGAATGGCCTAATTCTGCTCCAAGAGCATATGAACATCAACTACCAGCAGTCAGTTTGTGGATTGAAATGTCATTGAAATGAACAATCCTAAACTATTTATAATTCTGAAAAGCTTCACATTTTAATTTTGTTATAGTTGCAGAGGTTGAGACTAGGCAGAGATTAGTGACTTGCTGTCCACCAAATGAAGTTCAGATACTCCTTCTACACCCCTCTCCCTTATTTCTGCTGCCCCTTTCCCTTCTGCACCAGTACCTTGCAATGACAAGTAGTGCAATGACTTCTACAAAATACACACGTTATATGGTTGTTTTGGTTTACAACAGCAACATACACATAGAATGTGTTATTAGGAAAACACCATCAGGTTCCAAATCTGGCCAAAGCTACAATTCATGAACGGCAGATTTGCTGGCCTCTGTTTCTTACTAAGACAGCGGATTAGTTCAATTAAATTAATTTGATCTATCAGCATTCCATCCTGCCCCGAGTCCTGTGGCCTCTGCTGGTTTACGCTGTTACATTGACCACAGTTGAGTCCCTCAAAAGGAAGATCAGCGGCTTTCTCCGCAGGTGGCTCGGCCTTCCCCGCAGCCTCAACAGTGCAGCACTGTATGGGACCAGCAACATATTGCAGCTCCCATTCAGTGGCCTCGTGGAAGAGTTTATGGTGGCGTGAACAAGAGAAGCTCTGCAGTCCAGGGACTCCAGGGACCAGAACGTGTCATCGGCTGGCATCGAGGTGAGGAGGAAATGGAGGGCGGAGAAAGCAGTGGAGGTGGCAGAGTCACGCCTAAGGCAAAAGGCTTTGGTGGGAGTCATGGCAACTTCCCTACGACACCGGTTGGCAAGGCCCAGGGCAAGGAAAGACACCATCTAATCCAGGAAGAGGTCCGAGCAGGTGTGGAGGAAGAGCGTGTGAGCAGGACGGTGGGGCTCAGGCAGCAGGGAGCGTGGACAAGGTGGGAGAGCATACCGCAGCGCAGGATTACCTGGTCAAACATCATGCAGGCAGACTTCCAGCGCGTCCGGTTCCTTGTCCAAGCTGTCTACGATGCCCTACCAAGCCCAGCAAACCTCCACGTCTGGGGCAAGAGCGAGACGCCTTCCTGCCCACTTTGCTCTGGAAGAGGATCATTAGAACATCTCCTCAGCAGCTGCCCAAAGTCCCTTGGGGAAGTCGCTATCGGTGGCGCCATGACCACGTGCTCAAGGTGGTTGCTGAGAGCACAGCCACTGCCATCGGTAACAGCAACCACCACCACGCCCCAAAGAAACCAATCACTTTTGTCAAAGCTGAAGAGAAGCCTCGACCACAACCAAAAACAAGGACGGGCGGCCTCTACACAGCCACTGACTGGCAGCTGCACGTCGATCTGGGCAAACAGCTGAAATTTCCACAGCAACATCACAGCAACATCACTGCGGCCAGACATGATCATCACCTCCGATGTGACAAAACAGCTGAATATTCTGGAGCTGACAGTGCCCTAAGAAGAGCGTATCGAAGAGGCTAATGAGAGGAAACGAGCAAAGTACCAGGAACTGGTGGAGATGTGCCAGGACAGAGGCTGGAAGATGTACTATGAGCCCATAGAGGTGGGCTGTAGAGGCTTTGCAGGATGCTCACTCTGCAAAGTCCTCAACCAGTTGAGCATTACGGGGTTGGCAAAGAAGAGGGCCATTCAATCCGCAAGTGAAGCCGCAGAGAAAGCCACTAGGTGGCTTTGGAGTAAGAGGGCTGATCCGTGGGCAGTTGCTGCTGGGACACAAGTCGGGGCTTGATCAACCCCGGCTGGGTCGCCTGGGCGAGGGTGTCTGATGTTGTGAGACTCGAAACACCCGATTACCCCAGGTCACATCACTGAGGATGCGTCCCAGCGCATCTAGAAGATGTATCTTTCACTCACTGGCCTCTGTTTCTTACGAAGACAGCGGATTAGTTCAATTAAATTAATTTAACTTAATTCAATTATAACCAATTAGGCTTATAATTACCTTCTCTATAGGGATCTGAACTCACAAATTGAAAAGTTAACACCAATAATTGTGGCTACGGATCCATGAAAAGATCAACGCAGGTCTCTAATATCTCAGAGAGATTTATGAAGATTTTGCCATTTTAGCTGTTCGGAAATTTTGGATAAGTTCCAGTTGATATGCTGGAGGACAGTGAGAGCAGTCTTACCTGTGGTCTAAAACATGTTAAAAAATGAATAAACGGTTGCCCCATTACAGGAAGGATGCGTTTGCTTTGGAGAGGGTACAGAAGAGGTTCATCAGAATACTGCCTGGGGTAGAGGACATTACCCATGAGGAGAGGTTGGATAAACTTGGATTGTTTATTCTGGGACGTCAAAGGTTGAGGCGAGACCTAATAGAAATATATAAAGTTGTGAGAGGTATAGATAGGGTGGCCTGTCAAAATCTTTTTCCCGGGGTGGAAATGTTAAGGACTAGAAGACAAAGCTTAAAGGTGAGAGGGGCACAGTTTAAAGTAAATGTGTAGGGCAAGTTTTTTTTTTACACAGAGAGTGGTGATGCCTGGAATGCTTTGCCAGGGATGCAGTTAGAATGGTGACATTTAACAGGCCTATGGATAGGTGCATGGATATGTAGAGAATGGATCACATGCAGGTAGAGGACATTTGTATAACTTGGCATTATGTTTGGCACAGACATTATGGGTCTTGGGGCCTGTTCCTGTGTTGTTTCTGTGGTTGAAGGATTAGAGGGGAGCTAAGGAATATGTTTTTTGCCCAGAGGTCGGTAAATGTCTGGAATTCCTATCCTAAATGGATGATAGAGGCAGAGGCCCATATCACATATAAACACAATGCTTGAAAGGTGTGACCTTCAGGTTATGAACCTAGTGCCGGAAGGTGGTATTAGTTTGTGTAGTTTTACATTAACCAACATAGACTCAATGAATGCCATTGGTCATTTTGTGTTGGAAACTTTCTATGATTAAGGAAAGTCTGCCATCCTTATTAACCTGGCCTTGATATGATTCTAGTTCCACACCAATGTTGTTCACTCTTAAAATGTTCTGAAATGATATTGCAAATTACTTTAAAAAACAATTTAAAGTGGTAACAAAGGTTGTTTCAAACAACAAAGCCATCTTCCAGTGAATGAATGAAGTTCCTTGGGCCCTTAATCTAATCCATTCCTATAAATCACCAGTGGTGTGATTACATTGCAATTTATATGTTCATCAATAGTTGAATGAATGAATGAATGAATGATATTTTATTATCATGTGACATGTCACAGTGAAATTATTTGTTTTGCTTTTAACATGCATTTTGCGCATTTTCTACTTTAATGGAGCCTCATCTATATCTCGAGTTTAGTTTAGTTTATTTAGCTCAGTTTTAGCGATACAGCACGGAAACAGGCCCTTCGGCCCACCGAGTCCACACACTAGGGTCAATTTACAATTTACAATTTTACCAAGCCATTTAGCCTACAAACCTGTCCGTCTTTTGAGTGCGGGAGGAAACCAGAGCTCCCAGAAAAAACCCACACAGTTCATGGGAAGAATGTACAAACTCCATACAGACCACACCCATAGTCAGGATCGAACCTGGGTCTCTGGCGCTGTAAGGCAGCAATTCTACCATTGCCCCACCGTGCCGCCCTATTCTGTCTGCTAATTAGGGCTCCACACCCAATCAAGGTAATACTTCCCAAGGAGCTTAGACCAATTTCTGGGATGACATGTGCGAAGAGATGGATTAACATTGGCCAATGGTCATTGGAAATAAAATAATGAGAGAGGGTCGTATTGAAGCACCTTAAACTTCAAAGGGGCTCAGCCGGATGGAAGTGAAAGACTGCTTCCTCCTAGAAACTAAAGGGTGTGGTCTCAGAGCAACTGCATTTGTCTTAATACCTCCTCCCTCAACTCCATCCAGGGACCCCAGTGAGACCGAGGTCCACATGTACCTCCTATAACCTTATCTATTGCATCTGGTGTTCCCGGTGTGGGCTCCTGTACATGGCAAGACCAAACGTAGACTCGGCAACCGTTTCGCTGAACACTTACGCTCAGTCCGCTGATCTCCCAGTTGCTAACCATTTTAACCCCCTTACAATTACCTACTGAACTTTCCATCCTGGGCCCCTGCATTGTCAGAATGACGTAACACGCACATTGGAGGAACAGCACCTCACATTTCGCTTGCGTAGTGTACAACCCAGCGGTTTGAATGTTGAATTCACTCATTTTAAGTAACTTCTACTTACACTCACCTCCCCTACCCCCTTGCCTCCTTCCTCCACCCTAGTCATTTAACTAGTTCACAGTTCCCCACATTATATCCCTTGATATCAAACCTTCCCTAGCCAACAATGGATCTACCAAGGCACCACTCTGCCTTTGGTCATTTGTGGCCAGCCCTGATTTATCCTGGTCTTTCCTTACTTCCAGCTCTTCAACCCCCACCCCCCCTCGCAGACTCCCCACCACACTAAGCCTGAAAAAGGGTCCCAACCCCAACGTCACCCGTCCTTTTTCTCTGGAGATGCTGCCTGACCCGCTATGATACTGCAGCACTTTGTGTTTATTTTTGGTATAAACCAGCATCTGCAGTTCTTTGTATCTACACCTAGAACTAAGATGTATGTTTGACGGATGCCAAAACAGGCACGTCGAATGGTCTGCTCCGCTTCCTGGTTCTAGCCATCTTACCTTTAATGGTTGTTGTGGCCAATACCGCCCCTGCTTTTTAACGTTGAGCCTATTATACAGTGCATCTTATCAACACTGGCTCATAACCATAAAACATGAGAAATAAAACCATACTTACTTGGACCAAATCCAATTGAATAAGCACTGACATAGACCATCATGCCAAGCAGTGTAATCCAATTTAAAACCAACTGTTTAGAAGTCTGAATAGTCTTTCCTGGAATTTGTATGCCATGACTCCTGGTTTTTCTTGAATGGAGTCTTTTATCCAAAGTACTCGGAGTGCTTAATAAGTCGGTAACACTGTGAAATTCAATTGTCGCCTCACTGTTATTTTTCTGCTCGTCAATGGTTAAATGTTGTTTGCCCTGGGTGGATAAGGATGAAATTTGACTTGTGTTCAGTAGCCTTTCACTGGTGAATGTTGGCTTGGAGACAGATCCACTGGAGTTAACTAGGTGAAGTGATCCATTGCTGTGTGTTTTGGTCTTACAGGCGTTGTGGAATTCCGTTGTGATGCTTTGGCTGGTGAATGCAATCACAGTGACGGAGATGGACATAACTAAACAGCCACCAATGAGCAGTGTCCGTCTCCCAACTTTGTCAGCACATACCATAGCCACCAAAGTCGTCATGACTTTTACTACTCCCAGTCCTACTGAAGCCAGCACTGCTGAAGCATTACTCTGAAATCCCACAGATTTAAAGATGGTTGAGGCATAATATAGCACATTGGGTTGGCCTGTCAGCTGCTGCGAGAGCACCAGACCCAATGCCACCAGTAATCGACCCCTCATGTTATCCCTAGCCCGAAACATATCAAGGAATTTATACTGGCGTTGGGATCCTTGAGTTGAGGTCACCTCCTCTGACTCAGGGACGTCGTACTCCCCGTTCTGTAACTGCAACAGCACTTTCTCGGACTCGTCCGTTTGGCTATTGACCCTCTGGGAGCTCGAGGGAAGGAAGAAAATGCAGATTCCCTGCAGAATAGCGGGCACGATGGCCAAGCCAAACATGTACTTCCATCCATGTCGTACATCCGACCACAGGTAATTTAGTGCATAGGCACTCAAGATGCCGACTGTAATCCCCACCTCATAAAGCGACACCATCATCCCCCTCTTCTGGGGCCAGACCATCTCAGAGACAAATATGCAACAGGCAGTGGATGAAATGGACAAGGCGAATCCAATGGTTATCCGACCACACACTACCAGGGCGAACGAGGAAGACAGTAGGAGGATGCTGCTTCCCACACACACCAATCCCACGCTCAGAACTATCGAGTTTTTCCGTCCATAGTAATCGATAACTACCCCTCCAACTAGTGAGGCCAAGAAGGCTCCAATCAGAAGAGCGCTGACCACGATTTCTTGCTGCAAGCAGCTGAGGCTGAAGACCTCCTGAAGCTGCAGTAAAGCACCAGAGATGATTCCCAATTCATACCCAAAAACTAGTCCGCCAACGAAGGCCACTGTTGATGATAGCAGTAGGATGTGCGAATATTGGTCTGAAATGTAAAACAAAATATTTTCAATGCTTTTATCTCTCTTAATGTAATGAACAGCTCATCATTGAATTAAGACTGAATTACTCCAGCACTTTGTGTCTCTCACTGAAATGAACATGGTTATGCTTTGAACTGCATCACCATAGTCCTCGAGAACAGGCAAAGAATGTTAAGAAAAAAAAGCACACAAAGTGTTGGAGTAACTCAGTGGGTTATGCAGCATCCCTGTAGAACGTGGATGGATGACGTCTTGGGTCAGGACCCTTCTTCAGATCTCCAGGGATGCTGCCTGTCCCGCTGAGTTACTTATCACCGGGTCCATATTTTCGTCTTTTTTGTAATTTTCAGTGTGTTTTTAAAAGTTAATGTAGTGAATTATTCAGCACGTTGTGCCTTTTTCTGTACTGCAGGGGTACTGCCTGACCAGCTGAGTTACTCCAGCACTTTGTATCTTCTTTTGTATTCCAAGGATGCTGCCTGATTTGCTAAGTTACTCCAGCCCTTTGCATCTTTTTTTTTTTAATAAACCAGCATCTGCAATTCCATATTTTGAAAGGACTTTAAGATGTTACTTAAAGTGCTAATGTTACTTATGTTACGGATTGTTAGATAAAGAACATTCTTCAGGAATTATGTTGATAGCAGGCATTAATACAAACGAGAACCAGTCTTTAATAACCCTGTTCAAATGTAAACGACAAAATGTTATCGGCTCCAAAATTAAATGGACAGATAGATACACAAATAGTGGAATCTGCAGAGCGCAGACTACTGGCCCACACCACAAGGCCACACAAGAGACATGGTTTAAAAATGTACATGACCCATGGAAAGAATATTGATTTCTCTAACTTCAAGTAACCCCGTCACCCCCACCCAAGTCGCACCAGCTTCACGTTTTTACCCAACAGCTAATGGCCAGTTTCCTTTATCATCGTTACTTTTTTGCATATCGTTCATTCATTGTTCTTTATCTCTCTACATCATTGTCTATATTTCTTGTTTCCCTTATCCCCAACTAGTCTGAAGAAGGGTCTCGACCCTAAACGTCACCCATTCCTTCTCTCCGGGGATGCTGCCTGTCCCGCTGAGTTACTCCAGCTTTTTGTGTCGATCTTCGGTTTAAACCAGCATCTGCAGTTCCTTCCTCCACATGACCAGTAGAGGTTCAACCTAAGCTAAGACAGTAGAGGCTATGATAATTGGCCTACAAAGACAAATCTCACCACAGTCACCCCCTCTTCTCCTCTCTCCCATCAGGTAAGAGGTACAGAAGTGTGAAAACGCACACTTCGGGAACAGTTTCTTTCCAGTTGTTATCAGGCAATTGATTCATCACATCAACAACTATAGTTACTATCAAGGAAGAGGAGTTACAATAGCTGGTTCTGATCCATTTTAATTGATAGAATGTTTGTCTTCGCATCCTGCTGGCATAGATTGTGGCCGAAGAGATTGTTCCTATGATGTACTGGTCTTCTGAAGATAGAGACAAAATGCTGGAGTAACTCAGCGGGTCAGGCAGCACCTCTGGAGAAAAGTAATAGGTGATGTTTCGGGTCGGAACCCTTCTTCAGACTGAAAGATAGAGAAGGCCAGAGCCAACAGGGCCGGCAGCGGATGTACTGCACTATTCTACATTCTATGTTTAAAGTTTTGACCTGAAAACCCTTCGTTGTTGCTTCAATGCAGTACCTCAAGGAGTGCTGCATTGATTACAATCGCCTTTTGGCCCTGATAGAAAATTGATATTAAACTCTGAAGATAAGACACAAAATGCTGGAGTAACACATCAGGTCAGGAAGCGTCTCTGGAGAAAAGGAATAGGACCCGTCCTCAGTCTGATGAAGGGTCTCGACCGAAAACGTCACCTATTCCTTTTCTCCAGAGACGCTGCCTGACCCGCTGAGTTACTCCAGCATTTTGTGTCTATCCTCGGTTTAAACCAGCATCTGCAGTTCCTTCTTATACTTATTGATGTTAAACTGAGCTCCCTGGGCATACAAAAATCCCAAGCCATTATTTAAGAACAGAAGTGGGAGTTATTTCCAGTGTTTTAGCTGAAATTGTTCCTCAATCAACCATACAGTTCCGTCCAATGGATTATGTGATTTTATTTCATTGGTGTTCGGGGAACCTGCTCTGTAAATGTTGGCTACTATGGTTCCTACACTAATTATACTTCAGCTGCTGTATAGGGTCTCGGGACAATTTCAAGTCATGAAATGCTTTATGGACACAACTCCTGCCTTTGTTTTGCATGCTGCCCCGCAGTATTGAAGGAGAAAGATAAAGAAACATAAGCAGAAAGTTTCATAGAACATGTATCCTCTTAGCATCATTTAGCACCTCTGCAACCAGTGCAATTTTTTTTTTAAACCTCTGCCTGTCCTTAACACAAACAAAGGCTGAAGTGGATCAAAGAACATTAGGTGCAGGGGAAATCCATTCGGCCTTAGGAGAATGATATACAATGACAATGTGCCACTTCTGATTCTGAACAAGTTGACAGGGCAATCATCAGGCATTGTTTACCATTGAACGAAGCAGCAGAATTCCATGCGACTGACAACATTCAGACCTCAAGAATCAAGAGGGTTTAATTATCATATATAGAAACATAGAAAATAGGTGCAGGAGTAGGCCATTCGGCCCTACGAGCCCGCACCGCCATTCAACATGATCATGGTTGATCATCCAAAATCAGTACCCTGTTCCTGCTTTTTCCCCATATCCATTGACTCCTTTAGCCCTAAGAGCTAAATCTAACTCTCTCTTGAAAAAAATAGGGGCAGGATATACCAACTAATAAAACAACAAAAGTTTAGTTCATTTAGTTTATTGTCACGTGTACCGGGATACAGTGAAAAGCTTTTGTTGCATGCTATCCAAGACAATATGTGATTACAATCGAGCCATTTACAGTGTATAGATACATGATAAGGGAATAACATTTAGTGCCAGGCAAAGCCAGCAAAGTCTGATCAAGGGTAGTCCGAGGGTCACCAAAGAGGTAGATAATAGTTCAGCGCTGCCCTTTGGTTGTGGTAGGATGATAAATTCTTACTTGCAACAACTTAATAGTTTTAGTTTAGTTTAGTTTAGTTCATTGTCACGTGGACCGAGGTCCAGTGAAAGCCTTTTTACAGGCCTGTAAACGCAACACACACAGATAATATGTAATCATTTTCCATATTTAATAACCGTAATACTAGTGCAAAAAACTACGTTCTTAGTGCAGCCAAGATTGGCCATAGAGGCAAAGATCATTGGGAAGAGCAACCTAGTCATAAACCATCTGACAGCTGAGCACCACAGCTGACATGAATCAGACCATTTCTTTAATACACAGATGGAATTCCTGCACTAATAAAAGTTTCTGCATAACAATGTCAGTGCTCCCAGGAGCCCTGTGCATTCCTAAGCCAATGTAGCTGTGCCAAGTTTTTTCAAGATCGAGACTGCTCCATTTGCTGACTGGTAGGTCATTGCTGTCTGTGGTCTATAACTGTAACTCATGGTGCTCTGGTATAATCCAGGCATCAAGACTGATGCTCGTGCCTAGACTAGGCCATTGATCAATCATAGAAACATAGAAAATAGGTGCAGGAATAGGCCATTCGGCCCTTCGAATCAAGAGTTCAATATGGCTGATCATCCAGAATCAGTACCCCTTTCCTGCTTTCTCCCCAAATCCCTTGATTCCGTTAGCTCCAAGAGCTATATCCAACTCTTTTGAATACATCCAATGAATTGGCCTCCACTGCCTTCTGTGGCAGAGAATTCCACAGATTCACAACTCTCTGAATGAAAAAGTTTTTCTTCATCTCAGTCCTAAATGGCTTACCCCTTAGGCTTAAAATGTGACCACTGGTTCTGGACTCCCCCAACATTGGGAAAACTTTTCCTGCATCTCGGCTGTCCAATTTTTAAGTTTCTTTATATCCTCTCATCCTTCTAAATTCCAGTGAATATAAGCCCGGCATCGAGTCCGCCATTAAGCACTTACAGGTGGCTGGAATCTGCTCATTACCTCTCTCTGAGAAGCTGGCCACATGAGATTAGACTGCTGCATAACGTTGACAGAATTGTGGGACATTTCCCATCGGCAGTCTCTGGTGATGCAGGACGATAGTGAGGAGTAACCTGCATCAGTTGGGGTGAGAGGTAGGGGACGGATGGTGGAATCTTTGGTGGAGATTAACTTCCTCAGTCTGAAGAAGGGTTCCCACTTGAAACGTCACCTATTCCTTTTCTCCAGAAATGCTGCCTGACCCGCTGAGTTTCTCCAGCATTTTGTGTCTAACTTCCCCTGAGATGTTTCTTCTATTCATTTCTCTATCTGTCCGTGCACAATAGTACAGTTCCCCCATGTCCTGACAATAGTATCTGATGATATCCTTTTTTCTTAACTCTGCTTCAATCACAGATTAATCGCCAATTAATTTGTATATTGCCACAATACAATGAGATCCCTATTTGCAACTTCGGCAGAGTGTAGGGGTGTAACTGTGGTGTGTGAGTGGCTGCACTGATATAAAAAGATGTCTACCTGATGTACTGGAATGGGGATGTCACAATCTGAAGAACCTAATGGACTGAGGCAAGTTGCATTGTGAGCTTCTGGTGGCATGGTGGCAGCAGCAGTAGAGTTGCTGCTTTACAGCGCCAAAGACCCAGGTTCGACCCTGACTACGGGTACTGTCTGTACGGAGTTTGTATGTTCCCCCGTGACTGCGTGGGTTTCCCCTGGGTGCTCCGGTATCCTCCCACGTTCCAAAGACGTACAGGTTTGTGAGTTAATTGGCTTTGGTGTTGTTGTAAAATTGCCCCTAGTGTATAGGATAGTGCTAGTGTACGGGGATCACTGTCCGGCACTCCGTACAGACAGCACCCATAGTCAGAATCGAACTCGGGTTTCTGGCAGAAACTCTACCTCCACGTCGCAAGCCCTCTTGAAATAAATGGTAGCATTGAGTTTGCTTCCTTTACAACCGATTCACTTGCAGATTAACTTTTTGGGAATCCTGCACCAGCACTCCCAAGTCCCTTTGCACCTCTGATTTCTGGATTCTCTGCCCATTTAGAAAATAGTCTATGCATTTATTCCTACTACCAAAATGCATGACTCCACACTTTGCTACACTATATTCCATCTGCCACTTCTCTGCCCACTCTCCCAAGCAGTCCTTCTGCAGAGTCCTTGCTTTCTCTACACTACCTGCCCTTCCACATATTTTCGAATAATCCGCAAATTTGGCGACAAAGCCTTCAATCCCCTCGTCCAAATCATTAATATACGACGTGAAGAGTAGCGGCCCCAGCACCGACCCCTGTAGAACTCCGCTAGTCACCGACACAGAAAAAGCCCCCTTTATTGGCACATATCGGCTTAGTTTAGTTTAGAGAGAAAGCGCGGAGATACGGACCCTTCGGCCCACCGAGTCTGTGCTGACCAATGATTCCTGCAAACGAACACCATCCTGCACACACTGGGGACAATTTACAATTTTATCAAGCCTTTAATAACAAGGAAAACAAACCCGTACTTCTTTGGAGTGTGGGAGGAAATGGGAGCTCCCTGGAAAAATCCCACTTAGTCACGGAAAGAACGTACAAACTCCGTACAGACAGCACCCCTAGTCAGGATCGAACCCGGGTCAACGCGCTGTAAGGCAGCAACTCTACCGCTGCGCCAATGTGCTGGGAAAGACTGGAATCACAGTGCAACCTGAGCCCGACCAGAA
This sequence comes from Leucoraja erinaceus, assembly GCF_028641065.1. Taxonomy (NCBI): domain Eukaryota; kingdom Metazoa; phylum Chordata; class Chondrichthyes; order Rajiformes; family Rajidae; genus Leucoraja; species Leucoraja erinaceus. Next base: position 11,870,480 of record NC_073397.1, on the reverse strand, counting down.
AGATCTTTTTAACCATAAATATTAATTATTTCCTCTCAACACAGACATTGCCTGATCTACTGTATATTTTTCGAATGTTCTGTTTTATGTCAGGTTTGCAACATTTGCAATATTTTAATTTTGTGTCAGTGATTATCTGATGTGCTATGCCAAAAACAAATGACATCAGACGTGCAAATGCACAACAAGAATGGGAACAGATGCACTTATTTCTACTCATTAATTTTGTTCCTCTGCTTCTTTCATTAGTTAAATAAGGATCATAACCATTGCTCCTTGTGGAAAACACATGGAGTTTCACAAAGAAGCGCTGATAAACCTTCAAAATAACTCTTCTAATGCTCGAGAATCAAAAGCAGAAACAGCTTGTTCCTCTTATTTAGAGTAACAAGGGAAACACAGTGTGCACATCTTGTTATGGGCACACACAAATATACCATGACATTTAACAAAATCAAACAGTGAAACAGCTCAGAGAAAAATATTTCACTCACCCATCTCTGGATGAGAGCAGTACCATTTCACCCGAACAAATATGCTGGTGACATTGTCCCTCTAATAGCCTTTACTCTTTCATTAATGAAATTCACAATTCTGTAGTCTGATGGAAATCTGAAACAAAAGCAACAAATGTTGAAAACTCGGCATGTCAGGCAGCATCTGTGGAAAGTAAAGCAGAGTTAACGTTTCGGGTTGAAGACCCTTTTGTCATTGATACTTGGACAGTGCAGAATGTCCCTGCTCAATGTACGGACAATCATTACTAATGTGTACAGATTTAACTTGTTGCTGTTTACTAGCAGCTGCTCCACAATGAGAAGTCCACAATTAGATGCATTTGACACTTTGGGAACCACTAGAAAAACCCTTGATGGACATCAAAGAGATTTATTGCCAAGGCAACTAAGACTTCATTAATTAGAGTATCATTAAAAACCCACTGAGGACAAACTAATACAGCGGATTATCGAAACATTGTCATATGCATGGACTTCATTAATGGCAGTAGGATCGGTAAACATCAATGTTCCAACCTCACCTGTTTTTGCTGGAGGCTACAGGGTTTCCGTGGAAACCAATAACAGAAACACGGAACAATCCAGTGCAAAGTTTGATTTATTTAGCCACTTCATTTAAAAAATAAAATATGTAATAATGAGACGTTATCAGTACTGATTTCATTCACATTTGACCAGAAACCCTTGGAGGTTAGTAAAACATATTGATGTAAAACAGCACAGAATTGTTGTTTTAAGAGTTATTGCTAATGTGCAAATCAGCATCACTTTTCAAATAAATATGAGAAATAATACATATGTTGACTCATGTTTGACAGAAGAAAATTGGGAGCCTGGAGTATCTCAAATGTTAAGAACTGAGGCTGAAAGTTGGAGCCAAAAGCTGACAAATTGCACTGGATGGGCGAGTCTGGAGCTGGTATTTTCCTTAGCAGATACATAAAGGTCAACACTGGGAGTGTAGTGCCAGCACTTGGATGAAGTGCCTCGAAGGAATGAATGATCTCATAGGTGACCTCTAAAAATATTCAGCATGTCAGGCAACACCTGCATGAAGAGAAAATAATTGTTGGTACTGATGCTATAATGCTGAGAAAAGTATACAGAACTGGTGAGCTATAATGTGAAGAGCTGTCTATGGAACTGGTGTGCTAAAATGTAGAGAATTGTCTGGAACTGGTGTACGACAGTGCTAGGAACTGTCTGTGGGACTGGTGCTCTATAATGCTGATAACTGCCTGTGGAACTGATGTGTTATAATGTTGACAACTATATTCTGCACTCTGTATCACCCCTTTGCTCTACCTATTAACATAGAAACATAAAAATTAGGTGCAGGAGTAGGCCATTCGGCCCTTCGAGCCTGCACCGCCATTCAATATGATCATGGCTGATCATCCAACTCAGTATCCCGTACCTGCCTTCTCTCCATACCCTCTGATCCCCTTGGCCACAAGGGCCACATCTAACTCCCTCTTAAATATAGCCAATGAACTGGCCTCAACTACCCTCTGTGGCAGAGAGTTCCAGAGATTCACCACTCTCTGTGTGAAAAAAGTTCTCCTCATCACGGTTTTAAAGGATTTCCCCCTTATCCTTAAGCTGTGACCCCTTGTCCTGGACTTCCCCAACATCGGGAACAATCTTCCTGCATCTAGCCTGTCCAACCCCTTAAGAATTTTGTAAGTTTCTATAAGATCCCCTCTCAATCTCCTAAATTCTAGAGAGTATAAACCAAGTCTGTCCAGTCTTTCTTCATAGGTCAGTCCTGACATCCCAGGAATCAGTCTGGTGAACCTTCTCTGCACTCCCTCTATGGCAATAATGTCCTTCCTCAGATTTGGAGACCAAAACTGTACGCAATACTCCAGGTGTGGTCTCACCAAGACCCTGTACAACTGCAGTAGAACCTCCCTGCTCCTATACTCAAATCCTTTTGCTATGCACTGGTTTGACGATTGTATGTATGTATAATACTATCTGATCTGACTGAATATCATGCAAAGCAAAGCTTCTCACTGTACTTTGGGGTACATGTGATAATAATAAACTTAAACCTCATCTAAACCTAAGATTTAATGTCAAAACGCCTTACTGGTCTGGTTCTGGTTGCTGTGCGATGCTTTGCCTCACCTTCTCACTTTCCCTGTCCACCAGTCACGTCAGATCTTTTCCGGCTTTCTTCCCTCCACTACAATCAGTCCGACCAGGGGTCCCCGAACGATCTCCTATCTATTCCGTCCACAGACGCCGCCTGACCCGTCGATTTACTCCAGCAGTTTGCGTTATGCTCAAGATTCCAGCATCTGTAATTCCTTGTGTTTCTAAATTAAATTTAAAAAAACATTTACTGCACCAGGGAAATTTCCCCTGCATTCATAAATAAAAATAATGTAATGTTGTCTTTCTGCTCTCAGGAACCCAGTGTATCCAATTCTGAAACCTCACAATGTATCACTCAGGCAGAAATAGTGAATTGACCTTCACCCCATTCTTGGAGCCCAGTATAGAAGTCGTAGCCTTTTAAAAGTGTTCAGCTACAAAACAGGCCTGAGCTTGGCAAGGATGTCCCTGATTCCCCAGCCTGCTGGGATCATACCCAGAGGTACCAGAGTACCCATTATGCCAGGGTACAAGATGGCTGTCGGTATTCATGCAAATGCTCCCAAACAGAATAAAATGAGAGACAATTGGGCAGCAGCACCAAGGTCAGAGTCTTGAGAGACATATTTTCAATCTGAAGAAGGGTCCTGGCCCAAGACATCACCCATCCGTTTTCTCCAGAAACGCTGCCTGGCTCGCTGTTACTCCAGCACTTTATGTCTACAGTAACTAAGATTAAAACTGTCTGGATGTCAAAAGCTGACACACAAGGAACTGCAGATGCTGGAATTTTGAGCAAAATACGAAGTGCTGGAGGAACTCAGCAAGTCCGGCAGCATCTGTGGAGGGAATGGACACATGACGTTTCGGATCGAGACCCTTCATCTGACCGATTCCAAAAGTATAAAAAATGATTGGATTAATACAGCAAAATATGATGTTTCTTGTTAAATGGTCATGTTCTAGGAGCAGAATTAGGCCATTTGGCCCTTCAAGTCTACTTTTCCATTCAATCATGGCTGATCTATCTTTCCCTCTCAACCCCAGTCTACTGCCTTCTCCCCATAACCTCTGACCCCCTTATCAAGAATGTGTCAATTCTGCCTTAAAAATATCTATTGACTTGGCCTTCACAGTTGCAATGAATTCCATAGATTCACCACCCTCTGACTAAAGAAATTCCCCCTCATCTTTCTAAAGTTGCGTCCTGTTATTCTGAGGCTATGGCCTCTAGTCCCAGACTCTCCCACTAGTAGAAACATCCTCCCCACATTCACTCTATCCAGGCCTTTCACTATTCGCTAAGTTCCAATGAAGTCCTCCTCATCCTTCTAAACTCCAGCGAGTACAGGTTCAGTGCTGTCAAACGCTCATCATATGATAACCCAATCATTCCTGAGATAATTCTCATAAACCTCCTCTGCACCCTCTCCAATATCAGCACAAGCCTCTTCAGTAACAGGGCCCAAAACTGCTCATACGACTCGAAACGTGGCCTGATAAAGCCTCAGCATTACATCCGTATTTTTATATTCTAGTCCTCTCGAAATAAATGCATTCTCCTTCCTTACTACCGATCCAACTTACAAATTAAACTTTTGGAAATCCTGCACCAGCGCTCCCAAGTCCTTTAGCACTTCCGATTTCTGAATTTCTTCTGAATTATGTTCATCCACTCATCCAAAACAAATTCTAACGGCAAAAGACACTAACAGAGGGGAACAATGGCAAATAATTCCCGTGCAATGTGGCCTTTCAGGAAGCTGCATCTTGTTCTTAACATTGCAGCATTGGTCCAAACAATGAAGAAGGATCCCGACCCCAAAACTTCACCCATCCTTTGTCCGCAGAGATGCTGCCTGACCCGCTGAATTACTCCAGTACTTTGTGTCTATCTTTGGTATAAACCATCATCTGCAGTTCCTTGTTTCTGTCTAATGTTCTGACCCATTCCTTCCTTGAAAGTAATGAGCTGTAACAAATGCTTTTCATACATCACTGCAGGCATGGTAAACATTTAACATCATTCCTTACCGCTTCAACTGTGTGTGTGTGTGTGTGTGTGTGTGTGTGTGTGTGCGTGTGTGTGTGTGTGTGTGTGTGTGTGTGTGTGTGGTGTGTGGGTGTGTATGTGCGTGTGTGGGGTGTGTGTGTGTGTGTGTGTGTGTGTGTGTGTGGGTGTGTGGGGGGTGTGTGTATGCGTGGGTGTGTGTGTCTGGGTGGGTGTGTTGGTGTGTGTGTGGGGGTGTGTGTGTGTGTGTGTGTGTGTGTGTGTGTGTGGGTGTGTGTGTGTGTGTGGTGTGTGTGTGGGTGTGTGTGTGTGTGTGTGGGTGTGTGTGCGCCCAAGTACCTATTCCTTTTCTTCAGAAACGCTGCCTGACCCTCTGAGTTACTCCAGCATTTTGTGTCTGTCTTCGTTTTAAACCAGCATCTGCAGTTCCTTCCTATACACATAATAACATTTCAATTTGGTTTTGTTTGCTAACGTCTATAAACAGATCATCGGCATCAGAACTTTAGGACAATATTAGGATAAGGCAGAAATCTCAATGTGCCGCCTAACTCTATGAGAGTATCTTTGCTTGGCTTGTCCCGCTGTTTAATATTCGCGGCCTTTAAGGCATTTCTCCCCAAAAAAAATTATTTCCCTCTCCATCTATTTCGTTCAAACTTCGGTCATGTTACATGGAGTAAAATATAAGCGTTCCTTTCCGCAAAGTTGACTACTTTTGCCTCCGGTCAGAGCAGATAAAACCGCGAGAGTATTTTTGATGAAGAATATGAAAGTGATACCGTTACATTTCGCTGAATTTGAGCCTCGTGTTTTCTGCATCGCCAAGTCGACGTGGCAAAAGGAGTTTTTAACTTGGAAGGAAGGGGTTTCTCAGAAATAGTTTGTGCATCTGTGCACAATGGCCACAAGAGAGCGACAGAGGCTGGCGTTAACTCCTCACAGTATCCCGAACTCATCTACCCGCGTCGTTTTGCTTCAGTGAATTGCAAATCAAGTCCCATCGCCGCCGTTGGTGCAGGCAATGCAATTGGTGTTTGTCTTTGGTATAAACCAGCATCTGCAATTCCTTCCTATTACAAACCCTAATCCTACCTTGACAACGGAACACGATGTCCCATCTCCTGCACTGCCATGGGACTTGTTTTTTTCTAACTTGTGTTTTGCGCAAATGTCTTACTTTGTTTTGTCACCTTCTTTCTTTTAGAAATCGTATGTGTAATGTATGTACATTTTAAAATGTGTTTTTAAACTGTCAGTGATTCTGCTGCGAGGAAGATTTTTGAATTTTTTTATGTTGAAATGTGCCGGTAATCAGCCAGCAGCGAAACGGCGCCCTCTCCCATTCCCTCTCCAACTGTTGCCTGGCCCGCTGAGTTCCTCTAGCACTTGGTGTTTAGATCAGGAGCCAAGAGAGAGTCAAGAGAGAGTTTATTGTCACGTGGACCCAGATAGGACCATGGAACTCTTGCAGGTCACGTCTGATATTGAAGCTGGGATCCAGACTCCCCCTCCAGCGTTTGTACTACTCGGTGGGGCACCGGGTGGTCCTCTAAGACAAATCTACTTCCCCTCCCAATCCCCAGATCTTTTCATTCACCTTCTATCGATCTCAGCCTCCAGTATTCCTCCAACCACTAAGCACCCACTGATCTCTAAGAATAATTCTCCATTCACTTTTCATCTCACTCAGGAAGGTGGCATCTATCATCAAGGGTCCTCAATATCCAGGTCATGCCATCTTCTCACCGCTACCACCGGGCAGAAGGTATAGATGCCAAAAGGGCCACACCGCCAGGTACAGGAACAGCTACTTCCCTACAACTATCGATTTATTGAACCAACCTGCACAACGCTAATCCTAACACTAATCCTAAAACTATTTTATCCTCATGGCGTTGGTGCATTCGCCCATTAAACTGGCACCGAACTTGTTATCACTGGCCCGCAGTAGTAATTAGTCAATGTATCTCACATCAAGCCTCCTTAATTAGAATTCCCCCCTCACCGTGGGAGTCACTGGAATTCTAGTCATTAACGTAGATGAACAACATGACTAAAAATCAGTAACACTTACCAATGACATTTAAGGATGTCGAAAAAAAAAATTGAAAAACTATGGAGTCAATTGAACTAAAGTTAAGACAGACCCAGAAAGATAATAAAGAAAGAATAATATAAGGAGATTGAACGAAAATGAAAACTACGTGGTAAGTGTTTACTTTCTGCAGGAACAAGAGTCACAGTTTAAATAAATTCCCATTCTTTTCCCGGTTAGAGAGATTAAGTGGCGTTGAGGGAACAACAGTTCCGTCAATCCAAATAGTTCCAATTCTATTGTCACAACTTTATCCAACAATAAATTTAGTGTTAAATATTATTATTTGGTTATAACTGAAAGTAAAACAGGAAAGCAAGAGCGACACAAATATAGTGATGGTCGTGACTTCTCAAATGACTTCGAAGTCTATTCACTAAAGTGATGCAGGAAAACCCGCAGGTAGACAAAAATGCTGGAGAAACTCAGCGGCTGAGGCAGCATCTGTGGAGCGAAGGAATGGGTGACGTTTCGGGTCGAGAGTCGAGACCCTTCTTCAAACCCGCGACTATTTTGCACGGCAAGCACTCTGCGATAATGTCCGAATGTTCTGCATTTAAATGTTCGTTGCAGGAACATCAAGCAGAACACCTATTCCTTTTACGAAGGAAACCGGATTATTACATCCACAAGAGGAAACCTCAGTTGCTTTTGACTGTAAAAGCTGCACCTTGAGTCAAGGGTCGCTTCTGTAGAACACAAAGTGCTGGAGTAACTCAGCGGGTCAGGCAGCATCTGTGGAAAGAGCGGATGGGCAACTATTCGGGTCGGGACCTCTCTTCAGCAGCTTGTAGTGGCTGCTGTACAGACGCTACAGCATTACTTCGGGTAATGATTTTTTTTTTTTAAAGCAGGTTTCCTTTTGATCTAAACATTGGCCCATACAAATTATGTTTAAATGCCTTGGTATTGCGTGAGTAATCAGGAATCGTCTTTGAATCAAAGTTGCATTTGATCTTTGGAATATCTGGGGTAAAAAAAATCAGACCACCCCTAGAAGTTACAATGGATTGGGTTCCATATGCTAGATTTATCTTTATCCCTGCCCAATCATTTCGGGGTTTTTTTGTGTCTTTCCTAAAGGTGGTGAAACAGTAATAGTTTTCTCTGTCTAATGGCGTGGAAAATAAGACAAATAAAGAGGTTAGTTATAAAATAAACTTTCCTATTTGGAAAGGAAAATGAAATATCATGAGCACAAATTAATGTCAAAGCCTTACATGTGTGTGGCTGCTCTTCGTGGTGGTCAAGGCTGAATAGATAAGTTGCCTTCTCTCACATTGCGCGGCGTTAGCAGCTGGCATGTCTTTGTGCTACTGTTGCATCCACTTGGTCGCTGCAAGTCTCTGTTTACATTCATGTTCACAGAATAATTCATGGGCGTCGCCTCAGATGCCGGAGCAACAGACACGGAGCCTCTGACTCAATGACTGACTGCACGTAGCTGCACATCTCACAAGCTTCCTCAACATTGTGAAAGAGCAATTCGCATTTGTGTAAAGATGTAAATATTTAAAAAGTTTATTTCACATCCAAAACTGACCCCCTTTAGAGGAGCTCCTGTAAATGGTTCAATGGTTTCTTATTGTCACGTGTAGCAGGTACAGTAAAATATATTATTTGCATACACATCAGCAAGATTATCCACGTACATCACAATCCCCCAGTCAGTACAGCATGTACCGAACAGCCCACTGAGTCCATAGGCAAGAGGTGCCTTTTTGGCACCGTTTTACAGTCCCAGTTGCAGCTGGCCATGAAGCCCAATTGCAGCCATCGTCTCCATTTTGGTTGTCCCATAATCTGATGTCCCTCTCTAAGCCTGACCCTCATTTCCAGGGGGGGGGGCAAAATATTGATTCACCTGCACCTTCCCTAGAATTCAGGATGCATTCTCAGGAACAAAGGTGTTCATGGAATTGTCACTAAAATAAGTCTTTCCAGCATTCTATCATGGGCAGCATGGTGGCACAGCGGTAGAGTTGCTGCCTTACAGCGCCAGAGACCAGGGTTCGATCCTGGTCACAGGTGCAGTCTGTACAGAGTTTGTACATTCCCCCCATGAGAGCGTGGGTTTTCTCCGGGTGCTCTGGTTTCCTCCCACACTCCAAAGACGTGCAGGTTTGTAGGTTAATCGGCTTCGGTAAAAATTGTAAATTGTCCCTAGTGGGTAGGATCGTGCTAATGTACGGGGATTGTTGGTTGGCGCAGACTAGTAGGCCAAAAGGGCCAGTCTCCGCACTGTATCTCTAAACTTAAATAAAACATTCTATATGGAGAGATGCCTTCCTGACAGCACTGTCACAACCATATTATTTGAACTACTGCCCTCCCTGTCACTGCACAGAAACCCTGTTTTCCTGGAAATTTGTTGCAAATTCAGCAGTGAATTGTCCCACCGTACAATGTGGAGAGTGATGTCTGTGAGGGCTGGTGTAGTTGGTGCAATCAAAAACTAAAGGTTCAAACTCTACCTTGTCCCATAACAGCAAATTAATTTTATTCCAACTCACAGTGTTTGGTGTGCTTTGATACATTTCTTAAATAAGTCACAGAATGGATGCAAAGAAACACACGAACAATACAGGTACCAGGTGCACATTATGATCGAGGTGCACATTATGATCTGATTTAATCAGAAAATTATTGCTTCTTATTTATTCACATTTTATATGAACATTACTGGCAAGATCAGTAATTTTTGATCCAACACTAATTACTGTTTGAGAGTGCCTGGCTTAACCAGTGCAGAGAGAGACATACGGGCATACAGCCCACTAAGTCTGCGCTGACCAACAACATCCATTTTTCCACTAATCCATCCTAATATAGTTTATTCCCAGATTCTGCCACGCGCATGCACTAGGGGCATTTTATAGTGGCCAGTTAACCAACTAACTCATTCATTCTTGAGGATATGGGAGGAAACTGGTGCACCTGGAGGAATGGTTGGGGGAATAACGTGCAAACTCCACTCAGATAAAGTAGGAGGTTAGGATTGGACCCAGGTCACTAGAGGTAGCGACTCTGCCACTGTGCGGCCCTAGTTATGAGTTGGCAGCTCTACCAGCTGTGCATAGAAGTGTGAAAACGCACACCACCAGATTCGGGGACAGTTTTTTCTCAGCTGTTATAAGAGAGATAAGACTTTGCTTTCCATCACAGTGAGGAGGAGATTCACTGTGATGGACGTTCGTGTAAATTGTGTTGTGTCTTGGTTCTTCTTCATGTTTGCATGACTGCACAAACCAAATTTCGTTTGAACCTCTGGGTTCAAATGACAACAAATAAATTGTATTGTATTGTATTGTATTGTATTGTATTGTATTGTATTATCAAGCAACTAAATCATCCTACCACAATCAGAGCTTTGACAAGAAAGATGAACTCTCTGTTAATGTCCAAACTTTATAAAAATGAGGATACTAGTTCTTGAAATTAGTGACGTTATGAAATGACTGGGATTGGTGTGGATGGATGCTATGTGGTTGGTCTGAACTCATTGTTTCTTTGCCATTTCTGACTATCACTCGTGACTCCAAGTTTCCTAGATGGACCTAGTGGACCTAACATGCTTAGGTGGAGAAAAATTAATTTTGCCGGTTGGGGAATGGAGGATTCAAAGACATTAAACACAGTGGCTCACTAGTAGAGTTGCTGCCTTACATCACCAGAGACCCGAGTTCGATTCTGACTGTGGGTGCTGTCTGTACGGAGTTTGTACATTCTCCCTGTGACTGCGTGGGTTTTCTCCAAGTGCTCCGGTTTCCTCCCACACTCCAAAAGCTTTGTAATTTGCTTCGGTAAAATTGTAATTCATCTCTAGTCTGTAGGATGGTGCTGTTGGATGGAGTGATTGCTGGACGGTGCAGGCTTGGTGGGCCGAAGGGCCTGTTCCCATCCTGTATCTCTAAAGTCCAAAGCAAAGCAAAGCAAAAGCAGAAAACACCATAAATTTAAATTATTTGTTCCCAATTTTCAAAATACTCACTCATCAGCACCTTGCCTAGAATTCATGTTGAATAAATTGATGCTGAATAAATTATTAATTTTAAGTCTGAGGTTTTAAGGAATATGGATCAGGACAGCCAAATGCATTAATTGGCCATGATCTTACTGAATCGCAAAATGGATTTGAATGATTAAATAGGGCGCTCTTATTCATATGGTTTTATATTTTTCTATGTTGCTGCAGCTGCAGCTAATTGGTTGTGGGAATGATTATCAATTCTGATTATGTTGAACAGTTACAATAGATAGCAATAACCAATAATGCGCATGCAGCTCATGTGAGGTTGTTTATTGTCTTCAAAAGCAGGCAGAAACAAGATTAATCTTGATCTTCTGAATATTTCGGTTCAGAGTCAGCTTGGTTGTGTTAAAACTAGTGTTGGCAATATCTTACCGATGGTTGGTTCATGCAAATAAGGTTCTTTGAAACCCCTGGTCTTTCTGTGATTTTGTACAGCTAATCTGGTTGGTCCACAGAGTGTGTAACTTTGATGTTTTATCTTATCAAATGAAGCTTCCTCAGCGGGTTATATTGGGAAAGGATCTGAAACTGGAACAGTAGTCGTTCACTGCAAAAAAATGACTACATTATCCTAGAAGGACCATAATTATCACAGGTAAGGATAATGCAACATTTTTGTTTAAATCGTCATAAAGCTATCGCTAAATGCCTATCCCCTATTGCCCTTGAACCAAGTGTTATGCTCAGTCGTCTATCCATGTTCTCCAGGTATGCTGCCTGACCCGTTTAGTTATTCCAGCACTTTGTGCCATTTTTTATGTTCAGCCAATTCGGAATCAACCGCATTGTTTTCAGCTCTGTGTCACGTATATCAGCTTGTGGTGTGTCTATTGTGTTTTAACACAACAGATATATCAGTCTGAGTAAAGGCAGCAGTTTTCCTTTGCAAAGAATATAAACTGGTAATTCATAACTGTGGTTATTAGCCACAGTTTTAAAACTAGTCAATATTTATGTAGTAATCATCTGTATAATTGCTTCACCTAGGATAGCAGAATCATTGGGAATAACAAAGATAACCAGGATGTCAAGAGGCATAGATAATGTAGACAGTCAGAACCTTTTTCCCAGGATAAAAAAATGAAATACCAAAGGGCATTGCTTTAAGGTTTAAAGGAGATATGTGGGGCAACCTTTGTGGTGAGTGCCTGGAAAACGCTGCCAAGCTTGGTGTTTGAGGAGGATTTGATAGTGGCATCTAAGAGGCTTTTGGATAGACATATGGATGTGCAGGGAATGGACAGATATTAATTATGCGCTGGCTATTAAGAGATGGAATTATGTACGGCATGGACATTGTGGGCCAAAGGGCCTGTTGTTGTGCTGCACCGGTCTATGTTCTAAGTATATTCAGACCAGACAGTGTCATAAACCAAATAGAATGTGACATTTACCCAATAGATTGTTTCATTCCTTAGCTGATGAAGAACAGGATGAAATCTGAAGAAGGGTCTAGACCTGAAACGTCACCAATTCCTTCTCGCCAGAGAGGTTGCCTGTCCTGCTGAGTTACTCCGACAATTTATGTATATCTTCAACGAACAGGCTATGTTTCCTCCTTCAAGCCATAACCGAAGGCTTGAGTTGTTTACCACAAACTATTGCAAGAAGAGGATGTAAGTCTGCCCTATGTCACATGAAGCACCTATCATGGATGCCATTTGAATAATGTACATATACTTTTTTTTTGTTTAATTTTATATGGTAATCTGATTTCTTCTCTGTAAAGCACTTTGGCTTCAAAGTGATTTGATTTAAAAGTGCTATATAAATAAAAATTACTTACTTACTTACTTACTTACTTACTTACTTACTTACTTACTTACTTACTTACTTACTTACTTACTTACTTACTTACTTCCTTACTTACTTCCTTACTTACTTACTTACTTACTTACTTACTTACTTACTTACTTACTTACTTACTTACTTACTTACTTACTTACTTACTTACTTACTTACTTACTTACGTACGTATATTTTGCCTGGATTTTGTTGTCGCCCAAAAGTAAATCCTCAGCAGTGATCTTCCAAAAATCAATCTCTGAGTTTCTAATGTGTGTACCCTGATACTGAAAGGCATTTCTTCAATGGGACCTTTAAGTGAAGGTTGACCAGCCATATGAAATTGACTATATTTTACAGACTATTAGCCATAATTCTCTTCCTGGAGTCATAGTCAAACAGCACAGAAGCATGCCCCTCTATCCAACCCGTCCATGCTGACAAGGTGCCCCATCCATGCTAGACCCATTTCCTGCATTTGGCCCATTTCCCACTAAACCTTTCCCATGCATGTACTTGTCCAAGTGTCTTTTAAATTTTGTTATCGTATCTGCCTCAACTACCTCCTCTGGCGGCTCGTTCCGTATGCTCGCCTCCCTCTGAGAGCAAATGTTGCCCTTCAGATTCTAATTAAATTTTGCCTCTCTCACCTTAAACCTATATCCTCTGTTTTTTAATTCCCCTACTCTGGGTAAAATACTCTGTGCATTCACTCTATCTATTCCCCTCATGATCTTATACGCCTTTATAAGATCACCTTTTATCTTCTTACGCTCCAAGCAATAGAGTCTTAGCCTGCCTAACTTCTCCCTATAGCTCAGCCCAAATTCTGGCAACATCCTCGTAAATCTTCACTGCACTCTAGGGACATGCTTTTATCTCTGTACAATTGAAAGAAAAACTCAGTAACAACTGTTTGTCCTCACTGTTTATCTCGCAAGCTCTCTCATATTGTCCTACCCAATAATTGTTCACTGGCATCTTACTTGCACCATCTTTAATTTAAAGAATAAAATTTATAAAATGTAATTAAATTAGTTCATGTTAATGAAAAATTTCTTTAACATGCAGACATTGAAATTGCCACTAAGCAGCTAGTAGTATAAAATTACAGGAGCAGCAAATTGTGGGTTTAAAATACATTCTATTAGTGTGTTTACAGAGACAACTGTTGAAGGTTGCAATGTACATTTTGCAGGGGTGGAACAATGTTATTTTTTCTGGTTTGTGTTTATGTAAATAGTTCCCCTGTCCTTGTCAGACAGCCTGTTTTGCCTGCACATCATTCACATAGTTCGATGGGCAAAACACAAATTAACAGCAGCTCAAGTCAGAAAGCAGAAGACCCACTTTCACAAGATTTATCCACTAAAGGTACATGCCTTTAAATTATATCCTTTACACTCAATCATCTTCAGTCTACAACGCACCATCTAATTACAGACTGTCACTTGTTATTTTAGTTTGATGATGGTACCATGAACCACCCTGAGATGCCCTACAGTGTTAAAGACGTAATATATTTTTTTATTGTGACCTGATGATTAAAGCTTTCTGCCAACTGTGCTTTGGTAATTATGAAGCAGAACTTCCTCAATGATTGAATTTTTTAACATGCTTGCTAGCTTTGTGTTTAGCTGCTTACATATATGTTGAGGTGGCATTTTGTTGCAGTGATAATGACAGTTAACATGCTAGAATAATTCTCCTATCACTAGTCTGAAGTCTGAAGAAGGGTCCAGACCCGAAACGTCACCTATCCATGTTCTCCAGAGATGCTGCCTGGCCTCTGTTCAGTTCATTTCAGTTCAGTTCAGTTTAGTTTAGTTTTTTGTCAATGTACAGGTACAGTCATTGAGTTACTCCAGCATTTTGTGTCTTTCTTTGGTATAAACCAGCAGCTGCAGTTCCTTGTTTAGACTGATGAGGATTGAAACCAAATGCCATTGATAGTTAATCGCTCTAAAGAGGATCAGCTCCATGCATCGTAACGGTGATTGGTTCACTGCATGAGTAAAGGTGGTTTGAATTGTAAACAAAGATTTTTGGTTCACTTTTTTATAAAATGGCATATTTACAAAATATATAGTTGGTAATAATACTTTCCAAAATAATTACCCTCTGATAAATGTCACCATGAAACTTAGATAATTTATTAACATAGCTTTAAGGTGAGAGGGGCAAAAGTTAAAGGGTCGCGAGTGCCTGGAACCCAAATCCAGGTTTGGTGGTTGAGGCAGATGTGATAATGGCATTTAAGAGACTTTTGGATAAGCAAATGGATGTGCAGGGAATAGAGGAATATGAATTATATGCAGGTTGATAAGAGGTGGGCTTGGCATCATGTTCAGCACAGACATTCTGGGCTGAAGGGCCTGTTATTGGGCTGTATGTTCTATGTTGAATCGGATATGAGTAGTTTAAACCTCTGTAGGTAATAATAAAATAGTTCCCCGGAGATTACAAGCTATAAAATGGCAAAACAACAACTAACTGTTAATCCTCAGAGAGGATTCAAACAACACTGGCTCCAAGGTTTCTTCAGCATGGAAACAGTGCTGTGTCATCACTAACACAATGGGGAGATGATATTAGGCAACAAACCGGTACCTAATCTCAAAGTAGGCACAAGGAATTGCTCATGCTTGTCTCCATGAAAAAAAACCATAAAGAGCTGGCGTAACTGGGTCTGACAGCATGACATTGATAGGTGGCATTTCAGGTCAGGACCCTTCTTCAAACTTACTGTGGTAGGTCATGAGCAAGCTGGAAAAGAGGTAGGGGCAGGACATGGCCAGGCAAATATATGTGATCTGTTAGGATAGCATGTCCACTGTACATTTCACTGTACATTTTCGCACATGATTGTAATAAATCTAAACCTATACCTAAAACTATTTGATAAGTGGACACAGATGAGGGGTATTTTGATTAGTAGATGGGTGAACAAAGGCAGAGATGTAACCAGACACACAGCCATAAGAAAAGGAGAGAAGAGGTGTGAAATATGAAGCCAGAGGAAGGGATTCAAGTGGAAGGGGACAGGGAGGCAGAATAGTAGGTGAAATAGCTGGGCATCCGGGTAGCGCACAATGGCGAGAAGGGGGGAATGGGGTGGGGGTTGGATTGTAAGATACCTAATCTCAATTGTTTTGAGTTCTAGCTGGGCTGTAAAGAGTTATCACACTAGGCCAACAAATGTTTTCTTTGTGCCTTGTATCCATGGTTTTATTTCAGCATTTTTATTTTAGTAATAGGTTAATTACTTGCGACTTTTTACACATATAAAGTCATAGTCATTCAGCGTGAAAACAGGCCCTTCGGCCCAACTTGCTGACACCGATCAATGTGTCCCATCTACACTAGTCCCACCTGCCTGCGTTTGGCCCATATCCTTCTAAACCTATCCATATACCTGTCTAAATGTTTCTTAAATGTTGTGATGGTACCTACCTCAACTACCTCCTCCGGCAGCTTGTTCCATATTCCTACCATCCTTTATGTCTTGAAGTTGCCCTCAGGTTCCTAATAAATCTTCCTCCCCTCTCCTTAAACCAATGTCATCTGGTTCTCGATTCCTCTCCTCTGGGTAAAAGACTCTGTGCATTTACCCAATCTATTCCGCCCGTCATCTTGTACATCTCCATAAGATCACCCCTCATTCTCCTGTGTTCCATGGAATAAAGTCCCAGCCTGCTCAGCCCCACCCTATAGCTCAGGCCCTCGAGTCCTGGAAACATCCTCGTAAATCGTTTCTGTCCCCTTTCCTGCTAAACAACATCTTTCCAAGAATAGAGTGCAGATTTTGATTTAGTTTAAAAATAGGACCTTCGGCCACCGAATGCCGAAACAGGCCCTTCCCCCCACCGAATCCAGGCCTGACCAGTGAACACCCCTACACTAGTTCTATCCTACACACTAGGGACAATTTTACAAAGGCCTACCATTAATCTACAAACTTGCACGTCTTTGGAATGTGGAAGGAAACTGGAGCAGCCGGCGAAAACCCATGTGATCACAGGGAGAACGTACAAACTCCATACTGACAGCACCCGTAGTCAGTGATGAGTGAATGGTCAAGAATACATGTAATTCTAAATTGCTGACATATATACACGTGTAGCAAAATATCTACAGATCATCTTGTTGAGTATTGTGTTGAAACTAAATGTCATGGTATATTGTTTATGTATATCCATTAATTCTGTTTATACTACAAAGCTGAAGTTGTTTCTGTAACCCAGGCTTGACTTCACTGTGGAAGGCATTGATGTAAGACCAGTTTCTCTCTCAGTCCTTCACCACCTCTCTAACTTCAGAGGAAGCACTCTTGAAAATCTTTTATTTCATGTTTTTGGAAGAAGTCTCACTTAAATGGATGACAAATTCTGGTTTTACAGTTCCTTTGAATCCCCTAATAATCTTAAGAAAAAGTCTTAGCCAAAGTTTGTTCAATGGCTCAGGCGCGTGAGAGGACCCACCCAGCTAATTCGAAAATGTTCAATATTTTATTTGTTTAACAGGCAGAAACTCTGTGTGCTTGTAAGTACATAAAGGCATAGTTCCTTCCTAAAAGAACAAACTAATATTAGAATTAGACAAAATACACATGCCAGTCTTGTGCTGCAACTGCATGTAAATCTTTAGAGAGATGCACGGAACTGCAGACAGTGGTTTACAAAAAAAGACAAAAAAGAAACAAAGTACTGGAGTAACTTGGTGAGTCAGGCAGCATCTCTGGAGGACATGGGAAGGTGTCCAGCACTTTGTGTCCCTTTTATATAGATCCTAAAGCAGTAGCTGTTTCCATCGAAAGGGCTGGTGCCCCAACAGCAATAATATGGAGAGACCCAAACTTGGCACTCCCTCACCTACCCTTGCCCCTTCCCACCCTGTTTCACAGGCAAACCCAATGGTGTCAGTGTGCAGGCAATGAACTGTTAACTCAGCCTGTGTTGTGTGTTCCATCCAGGCCCCTAACACAGATAAGTGGAGTTGGGACAGCCCCTTGACATCTAATTTCCATCCATGGATTGCTGCTGCTTTTTGGCTTTTAGAAGCAGGCCCATCGAGTTCATGCCGACCATCAATCAACCTTTCACATTACTTCTATGTTATCCCACATTTGCATCTACTCCCTATATACCAGAGGCCAATTAGCGCACAAACTTGCATGTCTTTGGAATGTGAGAGGAAACTGGAGCACCTGCAGGAAACCCTTGCAGTCACAGTGAGAATGTGCAAATTCCACCCAGACACTACACAACTCCCCAGCACCTAAGGTCAGGGTCGAACCTTATGCATATGTTTGTGTATAAGCTAAAATATATTGGGGAAAAAAAATCCCCAATTTGTTTTTATGGTAGCCTTTGGCCATCATTCCAAATACGTTTCATGTAGCTAATGCCCCCATTTCTCTGATAAGCTGATTTCTTCTCCTAGTTTTGGCAATATTTACTTCATCCTCTTTCCTCTCTTCCTTTCAAACTATTGGTTCACATTTATCCACACTGAGTTTTATCTCATGCACTCACTGCCAATGTACCATAGTTAACATTCTCTTCATGGTTCTCACAATGCTCTCCTTTTTAATTGACTGAAAGTTTGAAATAAAGTGTACATTTTTAATTGGGAACACAAGTGAATCTAACATTGAACATCAAAAGCCTCCACTAAATATTCATCTTTGGAGACACAAGAAAGTGCAGATGCTTGAATCTTGAGCTGGGGGAACTCAACGGTTCAGGCCGCATCTGTAAAGGGAATGGACAGACATTTCATGTCGAGACCCTTCATTAGACTGATAGTCCCGTAACATATCCATTCCCTCTACAGATGCTACCTGACCCGCT